>NW_006399812.1:14646748-14674361 GCF_000299155.1 Elephantulus edwardii
CAAATTGGATCTGACTGCCCCTCCCTCTCTAGCAGAGCATAAAGTAGAGTCTGGGTTTCCCTTTCCCCCCCAGGTGCCTGTCGGGGCCTGGGTTTCAGCTGTCCACACCACAGCAGTGGGCAACGAGCTTAAAGCCCCTGATGGCTCTGGGCGCTGACTCTCACCAGTGGCTATGGATGAACTCACAGGCAATTTTCAGCCAGCACCAGGGAACAATGGTTTTGAAAAATACTTCATAACGTGAGAGAGACTGGAGAGCATGATGCTGAGTGAATAAACTCAGTCACATAAGGACAAATACTGTATAAGATCATTATAGTAAAAATAGGATAACTAGTAAAACATGTATGGGGACACTAGGGGGGAAGGAGTGGGAGAATAGGGATGAGGATGGGTAGAGGCAAAACCACAGGGTTGCACAATTTGGTAGGTTGAAGGAGAGGGTAAAGGAAATGGGAAGGAACTAGTAAGGACCTGAAAAGATTGGGTAAAGGTGGGTGTAGGCCAATGGTGATTAATTTTATAAAACACAAGGTATAGGAATGATTGTATGAGGCGTAATGTCAATGAAGGAAAATGTGGGGTGAATCTGCGATCAAAATCAACAATTAAAAAAAAAAACAATCATCAAACCACAAAATAAACCTCAACCTTGACTTCAAGGAGCAGCTTGGTTTCACCCTCCCCAAGACAGACCTATTTGTTTTCTTAGTGGTCCATGTTATGTTCGAGACTTTTCTCCAGCACCACCACTCAAAGACATCAATTCTTCTATCATTCTTAGTATTCATTCAGCTCTCTAACACATAGGAAGTAATTGTAAAGATCATGGACTGGATCAGGCACACCTTAGTTTCTAGACTGACTTCATTGCTTATTACTCTGGAAAGGTCCCTGACAGGAGATTTACTTAATTCAATTCGCCTTTTGATTTCCTGACTGCTGGTGTCTAAAGTGTTGTTTGTGCAGCAGAGCAAGCTGTAACTGTTAACAATCTCAATCTCTTCTCCATCCATCATGGTGCTGCCAGCTGGTCCAGTGGTGAGAAGAAACTAAAGAACAAATTCAAACCACGAGTTCTAACACTTATGGATGCTATGGACAGAGTATTGAATGATCCAGGAAGTAGTAAAAGAAGATGGAAGGAGTATACAGAGTCACTGTACTAAAAAGAATTGGCTGACATAGAAGAATTTAGAAAAACAACTTATGATCAAGAAGCAATGGTGATGAAGGAGGAAGTTCAGGCTGCGCTGAAGGACTTGGCAAAAAATAAAGCCCCAGGAATTGACATATTTCAAAAAACAAATGCTGCCTTAGACATGCTCACTAGGTTGTGCAAAGAAGTCTGGAGGACAACTACATGGCCCACTGACTGGAAGAGATCCATATTTATTCCCATTCCAAAAAAAGGTGACCTGACAGAGTATAGAAATTATCCAACAATATCACTAATAATATCACACACTAGCAAAATCCTGCTGAAGCTTATCCAGAAAATACTTGAACAGTACATTGACAGAGAATTACCAGAAATACAAGCTGGGTTTCGAAGAGACAGTAGAGACATTATTGCCAATATCAGATAGATCTTGGCAGAAAGCAAGAGTACCAGAAGGATATCTTTTTGTGTTTCATTGACTATGCAAAGGCATTTGACTGTGTAGATCACAACAAATTGTGGTCAACTTTGAGGAGAATGGGAATCCCAAAACACTTAATAGTGCTTATATGAAACCTATACTTGGACCAGGAAGCAGTCCTCAGAACAGAGCAGGAAAACACTGCATGGTTCAAAATCAGGAATGTAGTATGTCAGGGATACATCCTGTTTCCATACCCTTTCAAGCTATACACAGAACAGATCATTCAGGAGACTGGGCTTTATGAGGAGGAATGTGGCATCAGGATTGGAGGAAGACTCATCAATAACTTTGTTATGCAGATGACACAACTCTGCTTCCTGAAACTGAGGAGGACCTGAAGCGCTTGCTGCACAAAGTCAAGGACTGCAGTTCTTCAATATTGATTGAAACTCAACATCAAGAAGACAAAGATTCTCACCTTTGGGTAGGCAGTGCAATTCCTTGCCACTAAGCCACCAGAGATCCCTAATAGACATAGGACAATTATTTCAACCAGGGGAATTTTGGCCTTCAGAACAATGGTGGTAGATGTGTAAGAGATATAGAAATTGTCTCAAGATAGAGCAAGGTTCAGAGAGAGGTACATAGGGTTGTTACTGTCATCTAGTGGGGAGGAGACTAGGAAAGTGCCTATTCTATCTACAACACAGGACAGCTGCCCAGACAAATAATTATGTGGAAGTGGTTGTTGTTGTTAGATGCCAGCAAGTTGAGTATGACTCATATCAACCCTATGGAAGCTGACCTCAGCCTTGCCCCATCCTGTGCCATGCCTGTCTCTGACACACTAGAGCCCATTGCTGAAGTCATTATGTCAATCCACCTCACTGAGAGAATTCTTCTCCTTCATTGACCCTCCATCTTTCCAAGCATGTTGTCCTTTTCCAAGGAATACCCCTGCCTAGCTACATGTCCAGAATATGAAAGAAACCATTTTTGTTTTCAAAAATAATTCTGGCTACACTTTTCCCAAGACATACCTGTTTGTTCTTTTGCCAGTCCAGGGGATGTTCTGTACTCTCTTCCAACACCACACCTCAAAGGCATCCATTCTTCTGTCATCCTTATTCATGTATCATGATGTTGCCTATTGGTCCAGTGGTGAGGTTAGGCAGCTCTCTGATGGAGAGCAGGTGATTGAGAAGACCATGGCCTGAATCAGGCCATCCAAAGGAGGGTCAGCTATGAATTAGTGCTGACTCCACAGCAATAAGTTTGAGAAACTGAATTTGTGACAACAGCTTACCTTGTTCTTTAATCTGTTATTTTTCCTTCTCAAGCAGGTTTCCAGAGCGTGTTGTTGTCATAAGATGACTACTACTCAAAGCCACCCTGTGAACAACAGATCTGAACTTTGCTGTTTGCCACTTTGACATGCTCAAGCCCATTGTTACCTAAAGTCACTGTATCAGTCCATCTTATTTATGGTCCTTCATTCTTTCTCTGACTTTCCATTTTTCCCAGAATGATGTCCTTTTCCAAGGACTGGCCCTTTCTGACACCATGCCCAAAGTATGTGAGACCAAGTTTCATACCTTCCCCGCCCCCTAAGGAGCATCTTTGTTGCACTTGACACAATTGATTTTTCTTTTGGCAGTCCATTAGATATTTAGTACTCTTCTCCAACACCACAATTCAAAGGCATCAATTCTTCTTTAGTCATCTGTATTCGTTGTCCAACTTTCAGATGCATACAAAGCAAATGAAAATATTATGCATTTCTTGTCATGAAAATAATACCTAATCCTATATTCCTTTTAAACATTTCTCTCCCTCATCTGTTTCAATGCAGTATACATTATTTATTCCCTCTTTTCTTAGGTCTCCCCCAACCGCGATGTCAATCCAGTTTTACGGCAGTGGCACTATGCAGTCCTTTTGTGACTGAGATATTTTACTCAGCATAATGTCCTCCAGGGTCACCCATTTTGTATAATACTTCATGAATTCCCTGTTTACAGCATAGTTCAGCATAGTAATACAGCATAGTATTGCATTGTGTAAATATACTACAGCTTCTCTATCCATTCGTTTGTTGATGGGCACTTAGGTTGTTTCCAACTCCTTGCTATTGTGAACAAAAGCTATAATAAACATGAGTGTGCATATATCTGCTTGGATGGCAGTTATGGTTTCTTTGAGTTATATTCCAAGTAATGGAATTGCTGGGTCAAATAGTCTTTCTATTTGCAACTTTTGGAGAAAGTGCCTTACTGCCTTCCATAGTGACTGCACCATTTTACACTCACACAAACAGTGAATAGGACTAGGGGGGCAGGGGATTGTATAACAATGAAAGAATTTTTTTTCTCTTCAAAGAGAAAAATGAACTGGGGGGCAGGGTGGGCCTGGAGGAAAATTCAACAATGAATGAATGGGGGAACATTAAATGGGAAGAATATGCTGTAAAAATATATATGTTTTGTAAAGAAATAATTAATAATAAAAAAGGGGGGAAAGGAAAATATTATGGCTTGTATCAGGCATACCTTAATCTTTAACTTAACACCATTGCTCTTTAGTATTTTGGAGAGGTCATTGATAGCAGATTTTTACAATGTAATACATCTTTTGATTTATTGATTGCTCTTATTATGGATGTTGCTTGTGGATCCAAATATAATGAAATCCATTGACTTCAGTATGTTCTCAATCTATCATGATTGGTCCAGTGGTGAGGATTTTTGTTTTCTTGATGTTGAAATGTAATCAATATTTAAGGCATAGTCTTTGATCTTCTTCAGCCTTTGTATCAAGTCCACTTCACTTTCTACAAAACAAATTTTTACCATCAGCATAAGGCAGATTGTTGATGAGGTTTCCTCCAATCCTGATGCTACATTCTTCCCTATATCAGACATTTACCAGTTATTTAAGCTAAAAATCTATGATCCTCCTTTTCTTTTATTACTATATCAGGATCTAGCAAATTGTATTGATCCTATTACACAAATATACTTTGGATTTTCCATTTTCTCATTCTTTGTACTTTGTATTTTCCACCTCAGAACCTGAGCATACACTGTTTCCTTGATATAAATCTGGCTGAATCTCTTTAGCTATTTTATTGCTGGGCCTCTTTGTAAGAATTTGCACTTTAAAAACAGCCCTGGTGCAAAACAACTACGAGATATCATTTCACCCCAGTAACAATAGCAAAGTTCAACAGAGCAGCAAAAATAAATTCTGGTGAAGTTGTGGAGAGATTGGAACCTTTCATTCACTGTTGGTGAGTGCAAAATGGTGCAACCACTATGGGGAAGTTCAGGGCGTTCTGAAAAAGTTGAAAATAGAAATACCATTTGACCCAGCAATTCCACTACAGGGAATATACCCTAAAGAAATAATAATTTCCATCCAAACAAATACATGCACATATGCACAATATGTTTATTGCTGTGTTATTTATGATAGCAAAGAAATGGAAGCAACCCAAGTGCCCATCAACAAATGAATGGATAGAAAAACTATGGTACACAATGGAATACTCCACAGCACTGAAAAATAATGAACATATAAGACATTATGCAACATGAGGGACCCTGGAGGACATCATACTGAGTGAAATATCGCAGTCACAAAAAGACAAATACTGCATAACACCACTGTTATAAAGCAGGTCTGACCATGTGGGTTGGGAGAAGAATAGAATAAGAGTGGATAGACAATGACCATTGCATTGGAACAGATGAAAGAAATAACTGTGTCCTAACATGAATATGTGATTAGGCATTATACATACAACAACAGCCCAGAATAAGAGATGTACCATTGCAAAAAGGACTGGCTGGGGTGGGGGCAGAGGGGGTAGGTAATTGTGCAACAATGAATGAATATTTAAAAAAAAAAGACGGGGAGGGGGAAGGGGCAAGGGGGTACAATGTGCAAGAATGAATGAAAATCTAACTTCTCTCTAAATGTTCATTCAAATCACAAATAAAAGAAAATTGTGTTTATAAACAAAAAACAAATAAAACAGTCCTAGTGAACCACCACCAGAAATCATATGATAGAATTTTGTGATATCAAGGACTCCATTCACCAGAATACAATTTTCCAACAATATATAAATGTTAACTGAATATGTGGACCACACCAGAATGAATGTACAGAAATAAAATTCACTGTATCTGTGGTACTGCATCCTGCTAATGCCTAGTATTGTCACTCTTTATGTGTTCCGTTTCATATTTTATAATGTCCAATTTTTCTATATTCATACTTAATGTGTTCCATTTTGCAATTATTAGTGGATGTTTGAAACTGTTACTCCTCATTTTTTTAGTGTTTCCAATATGAGGGCTTAGCCTCCAGTGCTATATCTAATTGTTTTACTGTGCTCTGTTGTTCACAGGGTTTTATTTCTTGAGGGGGGCATTTTTTTTAACATAAAAAAAATTTTTCCCCATTGTTGTACATTTTTCTTCCCTTCGTTCCTGTCCTCTCCCCCACCCCTCCCTGCAATGCACTTCTTGTTCCAGATTGTTGTCATACATATAATGCCTAATGATATATTCCTTTTGGACAGCTCTTTATCTGATCTAATGCAGTATTCTTTATCTATCCACTCTTTTCTCATTCTCTCCCCAACCTCCCCCCATCTATTCTATTTTGTAATAGCAGTGTGATGCACTATGTTCCCTTTTGTAACTCAAATATTTCAACATAATGTCCTGCAGGCTCCCCCCTGTTGTGTAATGATTTATGAGTTCATTGTTTTTCAGTGCTGCATAATAATATTCTATTGTGTGAATATACCATAGACTTTCTATCCATTCATTTTTGATGGGCATTTGGGTTGTTTCCATCTCTTCGCTATTTTGAGTAATGCAGCAATAAACATGGGTGTGTATACATCTGTTTGAATAGTGGCTCTTGTTTCTTTAGGGTATATTCCCCTTATTGGAATTGCTGGGTCAAATGGTATTCATATATCCAACATTTTGAGAAAGCACCAGACTGCCTTGCATAATAGCTGTATCATTTTACTTTTTTCCCACCAGCAGTGAGTAAGAGGTCCAATCTCTCCACAACCTCACCAGCAATTGTTGTTGAGCTTTGCTCTTGTTGCTGGGGTGAAATGATATCTCATAGCTGTTTTTATCTCTCTGATTGCTAGAGATTTTGAACATTTATTCATGTGTTTGTTTTCATGTGAATGTCTTCTTTGGTAAAGTGTCTGTGCCAATTTTGTGATTGGATTATTTACCTTTTACTTGTTGAGGTGCTGGAGTATTCTATAAATTTCAGATATAAGTCAGTTATCCAATATGCCATTGCCAAATATTTTTTCCAGTCTATAAAGGGACTACCTTGTTGGAGAAGTTTTTTGATGTGCACAGAGACTTAATCCTTAGAGGGTCACATTCATCTATTTTGTTCTGTGCTGGTTGTAGGCTTTTCAAAGGGTTTTCAAAAGCCTATTATTTTAGAAGTGGATGGCCAATCTTTCATCCTGCTCTGTCTTAATCTGGGAGAAGGATATTTACTTATGGTTTATAAACTATACTAAGGCATTTGCCTGTGTGGATTACACAAATTATGGCTAACATTTAGAAGAATGGGAATTCCAGAAGAGTTAATTGTGCTCATGTGAATCTTATACCTAGACCAAGAAGCTATTGTCAAAACAAAGCAAGGGAACATGGTTTGGTTTAAAAATCAAGAAAAGAGTGTGCCAGGATGTATCCTTTCTCTCTATACCTTTTCAGTCCATTTATTGAACAGATCATTCAGACTTCAAAGAAGAGTGTGACATCAGGATCAGATAAAGACTCATCAACAGTCTGCAGATGACACAGCTTTGTGCACAAAAAGTGAGAAGGACTTAAAGCCTCTGCAGTAGAAAATCAAAGACTACAATCTTCAATATGGATTGCATCTCAACATCTACAAAACAAAAATCCTTACCACCAGTCCAACAGGCAGCAGCACTATAGATGGAGAAAAGACTGAAGTTGTTAACAAGTTCGTCTTATTTGTATCCACCTCAGCATCCTTGGCACCAGCAGTCAGGGAATCGAAAGTCAAACTGCGTTGTGGGAAATCTGCTGTCAACAAACCTCTCCAGAATGTTAAAAAAGCAACAATGTCATGCTAAAGACTAAGGTGCACCTGATTCAAGCTATGGTCTCTTCAGTTGTTTGCTATGCATCTCAAAGCTGGACAATGACTAAGGATAAGAGAAGCTTTTGAGGATGATCAATGCTTTTGTGTTCGATGCTGGAATAAATTATTGAATATCCCATGGACTTCCAAGAGAATAAATTGGTCTATCCTAGAGAAAGTGAAACTAGGTTTGTTCCTTGGAGGCAAATATGGTGACATTCCGTCTCACAGGTTTTGGACATATTGTTAGGAGAGGGCAGTCTTTGGAGAAGGACATCATGCTGGGAAAGGTGGAGAATCAGTGCGGAAGACGAAGACCCTTGACAAGATGAGTTGACATGATAAATGTAGCAATGGAGTAAAATGTATTGGAGTTGGGAGGTTGGCTTAGGATAGGGCAAGGCTCATAGGGTCACTATGAGTCGTAGTTGACTCAGTGGCATATAACAACAGCAGATTTGTGGAAAAATAAGATGGAGAAGTTCCATTTCAACAATCAAAACAAGGCCAAGGGCTGACTCCAGATCTGACCTTCATTTGTTCAAATGCAAGTTTAAGTTGAGGCTGAAGAAGATGATAACAAGTCCACTTACTACTCTGGTTTTCTTTGTTGTGTTTTCCTTGCCTGATTTGGTTATCACTGTGCCAGTTGTAGAAATAATGTCATGTCCCTTTATTTTTTCTATGACCAGAACCTATTTGTCTAGCATTGGAATTACATGGCTTTTAAAAGTATGATCAAATTCTCCAGGGAAACTATCTATCCTAGGATAATTCCTCAATAAGATTCTATTTCTTCAGGATAAATTTTGGTAAACTGTATTTTCCCATGAAGTAAACTTTTCATCCATATTTTCAAATTTATTTGCATGAAGGGTTGCAAAATAAGCTTTCCTTTTTAAAATTTCTTCTTGATTAAAATTATTTCCCTATGTTTAAAAAGGCATGCATAAAAGTCACAGAACAGTTGCTGTTATTAATATATGGGCTCTGAAGCCTTTCTACAAAGTCTCATTCACAGAATTATAGATATCTCAAAGATTAAAAGAAAGACCTTTGATATAGAAATATACAGTTGTTGTTGATTGCCTTCGAGTCAAGCACAACTCATAGAGACCTTATGAACAAAGGCCCAAAGCCTTTCTACAACTATGGACAATTACCAAAGTTCATAGTTTCTGGAGGCAAGTTGTTCAGGAAGTGGATGTCACACCTGCTTTCAAAGAATGTTATTAGTTGAGTCGCCTGCAGTGCATAACGACCCTGTGTACAGCAGCTTTGAAGTCTTTCCTATCCGGAACCAGTCTCACTAACTCTGACACACCAAACTCCATTGTGCCAGTCACTGTATCAATCCATCTCATCCAGGGTCTCCCTCTCTTGCACTGTCTGTCCACCCTTCTGAGCATAATGTCCTCCCCCCCACACTGGCCCATGCACTTTTATTGATTCTTCTGTTTGAACTTATTTGTCTAATAGAACTCCATACTATTGTACCCAAAACCTAAACTTTGAAGACCATTCTAACCTGTGGCAACCCTCCATCAGGTTTCTGAGGCTGTAAATCTTCATGGGAGGTAAAGGTTTTTCTCCCATAGTAAAACTGGAAGATTCAAACAACTGGCCTTTCAGTTAGCAGTCCAACTCAAGATGTGCTTAGCAAAGTGGACTGGGGGAGGGCTGGGGTGGGGAAAATGATATTATGCAACAGTGGACCTTTTGTGGTTTTTTTTAAAAGTGAACTGTGGGGGGTTAGGAAGGAAAATGTGCAACAATGAATGAATGAAAATCCACCTTTTTGGTAAACTTTGATTAGAATCACAATTACAAACAAAAATAATTTTTAAAAAACAGACAATTTGATAAGTTGGACAAAAAAAGTTGCTAATTATTAAAGGAGATCATGGGTTCATTGTCAAACAAACAGTCCAACTTCTAATGCACCTTGCCACTGGGGTTCCTTCCATATTATTATAAATAATATATGTAGACTTTTATGTCCATAGTATATGTTATAAAATGTTTACAAAAGCAGTTTTTCACTTACCATTTCATTTTCTTCAGAGTATGCTTTGATATCCAAAATGTGAGATTTTTAAAAAATATTTTTTAATTATTTTATTTTTATTAAATTTTATTCATCTTAATGAACATTTACAGAGATTTTTTATTTCCGTTCATTCATTGTTGCACTGCTTTCTCTACCCACCCCCCCCAGTTCATTTCTCTATTTTTTCCCCCTTGAAAGTCTGTTTTAATTGTCCCATTGCCGTATTGCTTGTCAAAGCCAGTTCTGATTAATCTCCTTTGTCCGTGTATCCTTTGCCATTCCCTATCATTCCGCCCTGAGAGCGACTTCGTTCTGATTCATAAGGAAAAGGGGATGGCGTATTCTCTTAGCTACTTCCTGCTGAAAAGGGACGCTGTAGGTTTCAGGGTGAAGATCTACTCTAAAGGGCCCCTTTGGCAATAGGAAACACATAAACTATTGTGGAGATTTTGGAATTTAGATGCACTGTTATTGATTGTGCTTAGCCATATATGTTCATATCCTTGAAGATGTATCATGGAACTGTTGCAGCCTAGAAGACACAAATATAACTAACAAGTTAAAAGTAGATAAGTCAAAAATTAAGAGCAATAATATTCCAAGTAGAGGTTCTAACAGTGGCACAAATCAAGTTTCAGAGGGAAGGTTTGTTGTTGTTGTTTAATGCCATCTAGTCGTAGACGACTCATAGCGACCCTATGAATGAACAGCCTGAGCATTGTTCGTACATAGAGTTTCCGGAGGCAAGCCATTAACACTTTGTCTATTATAAAATAAAGATTAGGAACCACAAGATGTAGAGGCTCAGCTATGTAATTTATTGTTCTTAAATCCTGGACCAAATTCCGTCTACCACTGGGTTGTTTTACAGCTCGGAATTCTGCATGCAAGGCAGAGGTGAGGTAAGGAACTGCTTATTAGGTTTTCTGTCAATTCCAACCCCTAAGAAATAGTGAGAAGAGGTGGGACCTCAGAAGGCTTTTAGGACCAAATAGTAGGCTCTTGTGTCCAGGAGAAAATGAATATACTTGCCAGTAATGTCAATGCCCACCCACAGCTCTCCTGGGGGCATCTAAATTGTTGAAGCATCCTCCTTTGTTTCCAGCTGGAAATTGGGGCCTGTCAGTCCTCTCAGCCATGAGGACCTGATGTGGGCTGCCCTTGGCCATGTGTCCTTCAGATCCACACTTAAAGCAAGTGAGTGAGAGCTTCCTCTCTACTCCCTTGCCTATCTGTGTCTCTCATCTGTGACACTGTCTACTGAAGTGACCCAGCTTTCCACAGTGGAAGCAATTCTGACCTCCTTTATTACCTTTGGGTGGCACTGTTTATGAGTAAGACCCTAAACTTCCAGGCCCTAAAGTGGCAGCAAAGCTGCCCCACTAATTTTGGCCATTCTCTGGTCTTTTCTCTTCCCTCTAGATCCCAGTTGTTTAAAGAGAGAAAAATGTAAACAAATATATAACAAATAATATTGAACAATATAACCTTTTAAGTTTAAGGCTAGAAATATTAACAATATGATCATTTCCAATCCAGAGATACATGTTCCTATGCAGTTTCTATTTTCCATAAATGGTTTTGGTAAGAAGAATATTGTAAATGTGGATACAGTTCCACTGTTCCTCCTCCATGCCATGATATAGTGTTATTAGCATAAGCAGTTATAAATGCATTTGCCTTCCTTACTCTAACTTTTTTTTTAATGTAAATTTATTATTAATTTCAGTAAAAACTTACAGAGGCTTTGGATTTCCATTCATTCATTGGTGCACATTTCTCCACTATCCTTTGAAAAAGTAAAAGAAAAATTCTTTCATTGTTTTACAAACCCTCTCCCAGATCCACTCCACCATGTAGCCATCACTCTAGACTCCTGTCATGACAGAAATACCTAATCACATATCTCTTTTAAACAGTTTTCTCCCTCATATGTTTCAGTGCAGTATACATTATTGAACCCATCTTTCTCAGTCTCTCCCCAACCCCAAGGTCAGTCCTCTTTTACAACAGTGACACCATGCAATATTTGTCCTTTTGTGACTGGGATACTTCACTCAGCATAATGTTCTCCATAGTCAACCACTTTGAATAATATTTCATGAGTTCCTTGTTTTTCAATGCAGCATAGTATTCCATTGTGCAAATATACCACAGCTTCTCTATCCATTCGTTTGTTGATGGGCACTTAGGTTGTTTCCAGCTCCTTGCTATTGTGAACAAAGCTGCAGTAAACATGGGTGTGCATATATCTGCTTGGATATCAGTTATGTCTCTTTGGGGTATATTCCCAGTAGTGGAATTGCTGGGTCAAATGGTATCTCTATTTGCAACTTTTTGAGAAAGCGCCATACTGCCTTCCACAGGGGTTGCACCATTTTACACTCCCACCAACAGTGAATAAGGGTTCCAATTTCTCCCCAACCTTGCCAGCATTTGTTGCTTGCTGCTCTGTTAAATTTTGCTATTTTGACTGAAGTGAGATGATATCTCATAGTTGGTCTAATAATATCCTTCTTTAAGGACTGATCTCTACTGGCCACATGCCCAAAGTAAGTGAGGCAGAGCTTCAAAATCCTAGCCTCCAAGGACAGACTTGGTTTCACCCTCTCCAAGACAGACATATTTGTTTTCTTGTAGGTATGGTATACTCAAGACTCCTCTCCAGCACCACAACTTGAAGGCATCAATTCTTTTCCTGTCATCCTTAGTAATTGTCCAATTTTCTGAAACATTACAAGTTTTTGAGAAAACCATGGCCTGGATTAAGCACACCTTTGTCTCTAGACTGACATCGTTGCTCTTCAACACCCTAGAGAGGTTCCTGACAGAAGATTTTTCCCAATGTAATTAGTCTTTTGATTTCCTGACAGTTGTTATTAAGAGTATTGATTGTGGATCCGAGCAAGTTGTAATTGCTAACAACCTCAATCTCTTCTCCATCTATCATGGTGCTACTGATTGGCCCAGAGGTAAGAATCTTTGTCTTCTTAAATGTTGAACTTCAATCCATATTGAAGACTACAGTCCTCGACGTTTTGCAGCAAGTTCTTCAGGTCTTCAGTTTCAGCAAGCAAGGTTGTGTCATCTGCATATTGTAGGTTGTTAATGAGTCTCCCTCCAATCTTGATGTCACACTCCTCATCATATAGCCCTGCTTCCCGAATGATCTGTTCTGCATACAAATTGAAAAGGTATGGAAATCAACTCCTTTCTTGATTTTGAACCATGCAGTGTTTCCCTGCTCTGTTCTGAGGACTGCTTCTTGGTCCAAGTATAGGTTTCATATAAGCACAGTCAAGTGTTCTGAGATTCCCATTTTCCTCAAGGTTAGCCACAATTTATTGTTATCCACACAGTCAAATGTTGTATAGTCAATGAAACACAGATAGACATTCTTCTGGTACTGCTTTCAGGCAAGATCCATCTGACATTGGCAATAATGTCCCTATTGCCACATCCTCTTCTAAATCCAGCCTGTATTTCTGGTAGTTCTCTGTCAATGTACTGTTCAAGTCTTTTCTGGTTAATCTATAGCAGGATTTTGCTAGTGTGTGATATTAGTGATATTGTTCGATAATTTCCACACTCTGTTGGGTCACCTTATTTTGGAATGAGGATAAATATGGATCTCTTCCAATCTGATGTCCTCCTGGTTATATGCCCAAAGGACAAGAGAAGTCTCCCTATCCTCACTTGGAAAGAGCAAGTATTCTGGCTAAAGATATGTTAGTTCTTAGAGTATGTTTTCATAAATGGGGGGGGGGGAAGGTGGGAAAATGGGAGAAGGGAGTCAATCTCGGCAGTTTTGAGAAATACCTTTTCAAATCAGGCAGAAAACAAGTCTATTCCCTAAAGCCAAAGATAGAAAACAATAGAAGTGATAACAAAGCTTTCATGCTTTTTTTACAAGCAGAAAGCTTGTAAAAGGATTGAAAATAGGACTCTGTCAACAATGATAGCACATGGAAGTAGGTTAAATTTATTTTTTTAAAAAAACACTGTAACTATTTTAAAAACCTAATTGTAAGTTGTCTACAACAATTCTACCAGAAGGCTAAATAAAAAGATTAGATGGAGATACTCTGGAAAACATAGGGCAAGAAGAGCTAGACAATTAACTAATCAGATCAAGTAGAACTTGATTGACTCTCTTCCTAGGTCCCTGCTTTTGCTTTGTGGAGTAACTGGCCTATGCCTACACTCATGACCAAAATAACTTCTTCTGCAACATTAGGTGACACAGATTAGTGCAAGAACCAATTCTGGAATGCAGGAAACTGTGACTAAGGTTGATTACCCCAGCCAATAGAAATAAGAGGTAAGTGAGTCTTACCGAGCAAGTTGAGTGTCAGCCAATCGAATGTACCTCTTTCTCTTTACCTACTACTCTGTCCAACATTCTGGTAGCAGATGTGCACCTATACTCCCTGTACTGTACCTCCCTGTACCTGCACTGCTGTTTTGAACTTTCATTTTGGTGCTTCCCGATTCACAAATCTCTGACTCAAACAAAAGTTTGTTTTATGGAACCTTTGTCTCGTTTTGAACACAATTCATTCTTAAAGGTCAATTTTATTTTTATATGATACTATTCAGAATGAAGATATACTATACTTCTACACTGGACACAACACTAAGATTAATACATATCTTGTATTATATAAATATATCTTGTATTTCATATGTGTGTGTGTGTACATATGTAGCTATTTCTATATCTATCTATATACAAGGGGCAGAGATTTAATCTGTAGAAGGTCCCATTCATCAGTTTTATCCTCTCCAGATTATGTGACCTTCACAGAAAGCCATGTTCATGGGTCCCACTATTAATTATATATCATATTATTCTTGTATTCCCATCGTAATAGTGATATAGAGATAGAGACAGATATATATATATATAATCTATCACACTTGGAAAAGGGGAGGGAAGAGGGTTAGGATTAAGGCTATCTATCTGTCTATCTATATATCTCTATCTGTATGGACTGTTCCCTTCTGGCTACATGCCCAAAGTATGTGAGACAAGGTTTCAAAATCCTTGCCTCCAAGGAGCAGCTTGGTTTCACTCTCCCAGAGAAATCTTTTCGTTCTTTTGGTGGTATGTTCAATACTCTTCTCCAGCACAACTTAAAGGCATCGATTCTTCTTCTGTCATCCTCGGGCACATAACAACAACAACATATATCTCTCTATCTATATATCTCTATCTCTATTTATCTATCAATCTATCTACCTACCTACCTATCTAACTACCTACCTATATCTGGTGGTATAGTCCATAGAAAATGGTGCTGCTAAGCCAAAGGCAAGTGGTTCCAATCCTCCAGTGACTGGGAGAATGATGGACAATCTCCTTCCATGTGATTTACAACATCTAAAGGGGTCTTCTGTGAGTCAGTTCTGACTTGATGGCAAGGAACAACTAGTTTCTGTTCTCTCTCTCTCTCTCCTGTTATATAGTGACTTTAATATCTCATGTTGTATTTCTGTTATATAGTGACTTTAATGGTGGACTCACAGGGAGCTCTGGCAGTCTAGTGGTAAGAAGCTGTACTGCAGTCCCAAAGACACGTTCATCCACCAGCCGTTTCTCTGGAGAAAGATGGACAATGATCTCTTGCATGATTAGTTAATGAAAAACTTGTGGAGGGTCAGATATAGGTTGGTTCCATCTCAATGGTCAACAACAACAACAACAATGGTAGGCTTAAGTGTGTCAGTAATGATGAGGATGGCACAAGATAGGGCAGGGTTCAGATCCGTTGTCATTATGAATTGTAGTTGACCCTTAACAATAACGGTCACATTGCAAATACAAGCACGTGTATTTGCACATGTGTGTTTTGTGGTTGTTAGGTGCCATTAAGTTGCCATGACTCATAGCAATCCTCTGAAGAACAAATCTGAACCTTGTCCTATCTCTTGCCCTCCTCAAACTCTCTGATATGCTTGAGCCCATTGCTACAGTTACTGTGTCAATCCATCTTTTTTTTTAAAAAAATCACTATTATAATTGTTTATTGTATATCATTGTGTAGGGAGTTCTGGTGGCCTAGTGGTAAGAAACTGTACTGCAATCCTGAAGGAACATGGTTCAAATCCACCAGTTTCTCCACAGTAGCAGGACAGGCAATCTTCTGTGCGATTACAGCCTCTGAAAACCATACAGGAGGGTCAGCTATGGGTTGGTTATAACCTGACAGTACACAGCAACAACATTGTGTTGTCAATCTTGCTGAATATTTTCCTCTCTTTCTCCCCCTTTCCTTTCTCCTTTTTCTCCCCCTTTCTGAGTGTGATAGATTTTATGTATCTATATAAGTATTATGATGGGAATAAAAGGATAATTTGACAGATATATGATATATATAATATAGTATGATATATAATATCATAGTAATATAATATAATAATATAATATAATATAAGTTATAATAATATAATATAATGTATATCTATATCTATATTTATCTATCTATCTATCTATCTATCAATAAGGCAACCCATGAACAAGGATTTCTGTGATGGTCACATAATCTGGAGAGGATAAAATTGATGAATGGGACTTTCTACAGGTTAAATCTCTGTGCTCATCAAAAACTTTTTACAACGGAGTGAAAAAAAAATCCTACCACTTGGGAACAAACATTTAGCAATACCATCTCAGACAAAGGGTCTCAGAACAAAAGTTTACAGAATACTCCTGGGCCTCCAGAAGAAAACGACTGATAATCCAATTACAAATGACATGGAAAGACTTTTCAAAGGGGAAGACATTAGGACATATAAAGAAATGCTCTAAATGACTGGCAATAAGAAAGATACAAATCAAAACCGTGATATCACCCCAGTAACAGTGGCAAAGTTTAGCAGGGCAGCAATCAATAAACTTTAGAGAGGATGGGAACTCTCATACACTGTTAGAGGGACTGTAAAATGGTACAACTACTCTGGAAGGCAGTTTGGCATTTCCTCAAAAAGCTGAACATAGAAACTCCACAAGACCCAGCTATTTCACTACATACCCCAAGGAAATTAGGACTGAGGCACAAACAGAGATTTGTACACCAGTGTTCATAGTAGTATTAATCACCATCACAAGAACATGGAAACAGTTCAAATTTCCAACCATAACTGAATGGATTGAGAAACTGTGGTACATTCACACAGCGGAATACTAAGCAGAAAGGGAAATGATTTTTAAAAATACTACATGACTTGAGAGAGACTGGAGAGCATTATGCTGCGTGAACTAACTCAGTCTCATAAGGACAAATACTGCATCAGACCCTTATTGTAAAATTAGAAGGACAATTAGTAAGACATGTATGGGGACCTAGGGAGGGAAGGAGTGAGAGTAGAGAGGTGATGATGAGTGGAGGTGAAACCATAGGGTTGCAAAACCTGGTGAGTGGAAGAAGGGGTGAAGGAAATGGGAAGGATCCAGCAGGGATCTGAAAAGATAGAGTAATGATGGGCAAGGTCCAATGGTGATTGGTTTTATAAAACATAATGCATGGAATGGTTGTATGAAACACAATATAAATGAAAAATAGTGTGAAACACAATGTATATAAACTTTGCAAGAAAACCAATATAAAATATAAAAAGAAAGCAGAGAAAAGAAATATATTGCCTTGTTGAACACCTGCTGACTGTAGGTAAGTGGGTTAATTTCTGGGTCCTTGATTCTATTTCCTAGGTTTATGTATCTCTCATTGTACCAGTACCATACTGTTTTAATGATTACAGTTGTGTAGTAGGTTTTGAGATCAGGGGCACTATGCCTCCCATTCTAAGCTTTTTTTAAACTTTTTAAAAAAATTCATTTTAATGAAAGTTTACAGAGACTTTGAATTTCCATTCATTCATTGTTGCACTTTTCTCCCTGCCCACTTCTCTCCACCAATTTGCTCTTCTTTTTGAAAAGTAAAAGAAAAATTCTTTCATAGTTGTAGAGTCCCTCCCCCCAAGTCCACTCTACTATGCAGCCTTCATTCTGGACTCATGTCAAGACAATAATACCTAACTCTATATCCCTTTTAAACAGTTCTCTCCCTCATCTGTTTCAATGCAGTAGACATTGTTTATACTATCTTTTTCAATCTCCCCCCAACCCAATTTCAGCCCCTTTTTACAACCGTGGCACTATGCAATATTTAGCCCTTTGTGACTGAGATATTTCACTCAGCATAATGTCCTCCATTTTGTATAATATTTCATTAGTTCCGTGTTTTTCAATGCAGCATAGTATTCCATTGTGTGAATATACCACAACTTCTCTATCCATTTGTTTGTTGATGGGCACTTGGGTTGTTCCAACTCTTTTCTATTGTGAACAAAGCTGCAATAAACATGGGTGTGCGTATATCTCTTTGGGTGGTGGTTAGGGTTTCTTTAGGGTATATTTCCAGCAGTGGAATTGCTGGGTCAAATGGTGTTTCTATTTGCAACTTTTGAGAAAGCGCCATATAGCTTTCCATAGTGGCTGCACCATTTTATACTCCCATCAACAATGAGTAAGGGTTCCAGTTTCTCTACAACCTTGCCAGCATTTGATGTTTGCTGTTCTGTTAAATTTTGCTATTCTTACTGGGTTGAGATGATATCTCAGTTGTTTTGTATTTTTTTATATATTGTGGGAGTCTATTGGCCAAGATTTCATTCAGGACTTTTGGCAATGTTCATGAAATATATTGGCCTATAGTTTTCTATTGTGGTGTATCTTTACCTGGCTTTGGTATCAAGGATCTATTATCTTCACAGAATGAGTCTGTGAGAATTCCATCTTTTTCTATTTTCTGAAATAATTTATGTAGAATTGGTGACAAATAATTTCTGTATGTTTGATAAAAATCACTTGTCACCATTTGGTCCAGGACTTTTTTTTTGCTGGAAGTTGTTTTATTATCTTTTCAATTTCTTCTTTTGTAATGGGTCTTTCAGGTGTTCGGTTTCTATTGGTGTGTGTTTAGGTAGTTTGTGAATTTCTAAGCACTTGTCCATTTCCTCTAGGTTTTCATATTTGAGTATAATTTTTCATCATATTCCAATGTTAGCCTTTTTATTTTAGTTGGTTCTCTTGTGACATTGCACATTTCATCTCTTTTATGGATTATTTGTGTCTTTTGCTTTGTTAGTTTTGCTAGTGGTTTGTTGATTTTATTGACCTTTTCAAAAGACCAGTTGCTAGTTTTGTTGATGGTTTCAATTGTTTTTCTGTTTCCTATTTCATTTATTTCTGCTCTAATTTTATAGCAGGGTTTTTTTAGGTGTCAGGTTTTCTTGCTGTTCTTTTTCAATTTGTTGGAGATGTTGGGTTAGAGAGTCAATGGTTATTCTTTTCATACCTTTTGATATGCTTGCTTATTGCTATAAATTGATCTCTGATTACTGCCTTGGCTCTTTCACAGAGGTTTTCGTAAGTTGTATTTTCATTGTCATTTGTTTCAAGAAACTTATCAATTTCTTTCTTTTTTCTTCTAGTACCAGTCATGTTCAAGCAAGGTGTTGTTCAGCTTTCAAATGTATGGGTTTTTTTTTCTCCTTTATCCTTTTGTTATTAATTTCTAATTTTGTAGCATTGTAATCTGAGAAAATGCTTTGTATTATTTCTATGCTTTTTAATTTATTGATGCTTGCCTTATGACCTAAAATGTGATCTATTCTAAAGAATGTTCCATGCACATTGCAGAAGAAGCTATACTGTGGGGGTTTTGGGGTTTTTGTTTGTTTGTTTTGTGCATCAGCCTATAAATATCTATGAGATTGAGCTGGTTTATTGTGTGGTTTCATTTTTTAACATCTTTGTTGAGGTGTTGTGTTGTTTTTTCCCCCCTGGTAGTTCTGTCTTTTCTTGAGAGTGGTGTATTGAAGTCTCCAGGTACTATAGTAGTGTTGTCTCTTTCCTTTTTCAGTTTTGTTAATGTTTGTTGTATATATTTTGCAGGTCTTTAATTTGGTGCATATTTATTATTGTTATGTCCTCTTGTTTTATTGGCTTGCATTATGTAGTGACCTTCCTTGTCCATTGTGATGGTTTTTGCATTGAAATTTATTTTAGCGGAGATTAATATTACTACTCCTGCCTTTTTCTGGTTGCCATTTGCTTGGTATAATTTTTCCCATCCTTTTATTTTTAGTCTTTCTTTAGCTTCATTTTTCAAGTGTGTCTCTTGTAGACAGCATATTGATGGATTTTGTTTTTTTATCCAGTCTGCTACTCTTTTTTCTCTTTAGTGATGCATTCAAATCATTCACATACAGTGTGATTATTGAAAGGCAGGGTTTTGTTGCTATCATTTTGTTGAGTTCTTTTTGGTGTTGTTGCTGGTTACTTTGGTCCATGCTGCTTTCTGTGGCACCTCTGTAAGAAGGATGTCTCTCAGTGTTTCCTGCAATGCTTGTCGTGTTTTTACACACCCCCTTAGGTTCTGTTTTTCTAGGACTATCTTGATCTCTCCTTCATATTTGATGGACAATTTTTCTGGGTCCAGTATTCTTGGACAGTTGTATTCTTTGAGTGTTTGGTATATGTCCTTCCACTGTCTTCTTGCTTGCATGGTTTCTGCTGAGAAATTGTCACTTAGTCTTATCAGCTCTCCCTTATAGGTTACTCTTTGTTTCTCCCTCGTTGTTTTCAGAATTCTCTCCTTATCTTTGGTTCTGGCAAATTTGACTATGATACACTTTGGTGTTTTTCTTTTGAGGTCTATTCTATATGGTATTTGCTGGGCTTCTTGAATATATATTCTCTCATTCTTCATTATGCCTGGGAAGTTTTCCTCTAGTAATTCTTCCACAACTTTTTTGGTGCCTTTACTTGCTTCTTCCTGTTCTGGGAATCAGATGATGCATATCTCTTAATGGTGTCCCACCTTATTCTTGTTTTATCCCCCCCCCCCTTTTTTGATTCTGCTTTTTTCCTTTACCAGATCAGTGGTGACAATTCTATCTTCTATTTCACTGGTTCTGTGTTCCATCTCTTCAACTCTGCTTGTGTGGCCCTCATGCTGACAGCATATGAAACTTGGGACCTCATATTTTGCATCGTGGTTTCTTGTTTTTCCAGTTGCCACTAATGCCTCATTTGTTTTATCTGCATTATTCTGGATTTTTTTGAGCTCCTCCTTGTTTTTGCTTGCAGTGTCCTGTAATTCTTCAAGTTTGTCTTTCACCCATTGAAAATTTTCCAATCATTGTTCTTTTAAATTCTGTATCAGAAAGTTCCACCAGACTTTCCATTTCAGGAAATCTATTGATAATGTGTCACCTTTTTTGGGTGACATCTTGCTTTGCTCTTTTGTAGGATGTGAGATAGCCTGTTTCTTTGGTGACATTGATAGGTTCTTGATCTGAAGACAATGCTCTAGAAATCAGTGGGGTAGCTGCCTTCCCTGTGTTTGTCTCTGAACTTCTGACTCAAGGGAAGGTTTAGTTTGGGGCCTGTGAAAGCAGCCTCTTGTAGCTAAGTCAGAGCAAGGTGCTCTGGATTAAAGGCAAGTTGATTTACTGGATGTGTAGGCACAGGGATCAGGGCAGGCACAGAGTAGGGGGCATAACCACGGGGGTGGGTCAGCCACCTGTGAGTACCTCCCTCGGATTTCAGCTGTCCAGGTCTGCTCATGAGTGAGGTCCTTACTAAAATTCCAGCTGTCTGTCTTGTCTCCTACCCAGCAGCTCTCACTCAGTGGTCCTTGCCCAGCAGCCCTCACCCAGCAGCCCCTGCCCCAGCGGGGTCCTGGATCCAACGTAACTTAAGAAAACTCAGTCAAATTCCCTCTGAACTGCTCGCTCGTGGCGGGTTGATGGGGCTTAAGAAATCTCAGTCAATTTCCCGCTGACCTGCTTGCTCCTGGCAGGTGGGTCCCACAGTGGTTTGGCTGGTGGATTTCACCAGGGTCCACAGCTCGAACGAGTTATTTTAATAAAAGTTCTGACTCAAATTCCTACAGTCCACATTGTGTCGCATCAGCCTCTGTGTACCCCTTCAGTCTCTCCTGTGGCCCGTTTCTATGCAGCTAGCCCCTCCTCTGGCTCCTTATGCTGTTTTCTCCAGTGCTGCCATCTTGGTTCTCCCCCTATTCTTTAAGAAATGCTTTTTTTATTTGGGGGTCCTTTTTTTCCAAATAAACTTGTCAATTGCAACAACAACAACAACAACAACAAAAGATAACTAAGGTGTCTGGAAAGAACATTTGAGTTGAATGTCATGTATGCAGTCAGTGATCCCTCTCTCTTAATTGGTGCATAAGGAAGAAACCTTAGTGTAATTCCTCACTTCTCCCCCACTCAACTTTGTCTGAACAAGACTGGAGATTTCACTTTGCAAGACTTTCCATCCCACCTTTTTAATGTTTCATCCTCCTTTCTTTTCCTTTTCTTGGGACTTGAAATTTGCTAGGGGTGGGAAGCAAAAAATGTAAAAATAAAATACAACATTCTACACAGGTACCTTATAGGACTAGAATATCATTCCTCATGATCAAAGAGTTGCTAATATTCTAATAGCCTCTGGCCAGCCAAGGTACCTGGAAGATTCAGTCAGTTCATGGCCAATTTAGAAACAATTGTTGGCTGTTTGCTATGTGCTGACCTAGCATTACTCGTGACTGTATAGTGTTAATAAACCTTCCTTACTAGATTGAGCCTTACATTGGTCATAGATGAACTTAAAATGTTAAAAACTTTTTCTTTTACTCGGTAGCATTTTATTTTTTATTTCCATCACCTATGTTGATAAGTAAGTTGAGTCTGTAGTTTTCTTTCTTTTTTTTTTTTTTTTGAGTCTGTAGTTTTCTTATATTATCTTTTGTCGGGTCTTGGTACTGGTTTCTACTGCCTTATAAAAATATATGGGAGAGCTCTGGTGACCCAAAGTCAGGCAGTTCAAATCCACCAGGGGCTCCATGGAGAAAGAGGCATTAAATTACCTTCTTGTGCCACTAACTCACAGCATCAGAAACCCCCTGCAGGGTTAGTTGAAGGGTTCTGACATGATGACATATAACAACTGTCCATAGAGAGAGCTCTGGTTGCGTAGTCTATAAAGACCTACACTGCTAACCCAAAAGTCACACCTCTCTGGCAAGTCAATCCACCAGCAGCTCCAAGGGAGAAAGATGGGCAATCTCCTCCCATACAATTAAAGCCTGAGAAACCTGCTGGAAATTTTTTTACTTTGAGTCAGTTGCAACTTGATGGCAGTAAGTCTGTGGAAAGAGAAAGTGTGTGTGTGTGTGTGTGTGTGTGTGTGCGCCTGGGTGTGTAAATGGTGGAGTGTGTTCTAAAAACACTTGCCATGAGTGGAAAACCAGTTCAGTTAAAGGTAAAGTAGCACACTGATCCTCCTTCAGCTGCAGGGGACCAGTTGGCTACATGACTGGAGCTCCAGGGCAGTTAGATAGTGGTTTTAAATTTTAAAACGTGAACTTTACACACCCAAGAGTAATGTATATATTTCCATTTCCTGTGTGAACCAGGCTGTAAAAAGTTTGGATACTATCATATTGCTTGAAAACTAGACACAGGGAAAACAAAATGTTCTCATACCAGTAAGTAGGACAAGCCTATATCTTTTGGAGAACTTGGAAACCTTCCCTGGCACTCTTGATTAAATCATGGCTTTGAGCATGTTGGTTCTAGTTAAACCCTTCTGCTGAGAATTCGCTTCTCTGTCGCAGATATACAGAATCAGAATCTATATTTTAAAAAGATCCTCGGATGAGTCTTATGCATGCATCAGTGCACACACACACATACACCCAAAGCTCCTTTTTTACACGTTGACATCAGCTTTGAAAATTTTTTTCACAATTGAAATATTAGAGAATTCAGGTGAAACCTATCTAATTCCAGCAATATTTTTTTAGTTGTGGTTCCTTGCATCTTGCTCCAAAAAGCCAATTTATGTATATTTAATAATTAACTGTTGACACCAGTAGCCAGGAAATCAAAAGATGAACTGCATTTTTAAAATATGCTGCTAGGGACCTCGCTAGAGCAACGAAAAGCAATAATGTCAGTCAAGAGACTAAGGTGCACCTGACTCAGACCAGGGTCTTCACAATTACATGCTATGCATCAGAGAGTTGGACAATGACTAAGGATGACAAGAAGAATCAATGTCTTCAATTTGTGATGCTGGACAAGTATTTTGAACATACCATCAACCGCCAAGAAAGCAAATAGTTCTGTCTTGGAGAGGGTGAAACCAAGTTTCTCCTTGGAGGCTTGGGTTTTGAAGCTCTGTCTCACATATTTTGGACACACGGCCAGCAGTGACTGGTTCTTGGAGAAGGACATCATGCTCAGAAGGGTGGAGGGACAGTGCAGGAGAGAAAGACCCTGGATGAGATGGATTGATACAGTAACTGGGGCAATGGGGGTAGGTGTGTTTGAGTCATTGAAACTAGCTCAAGATAAGGCAGGCTTAAGAGAGATTGCACATATAGATAGGGTCACTATGGGTCGCAGTGGCACATAACAAACAATTAACTCTATTCCTATTGAGAATATACCCAGCAAAAACATATACCAATTACATTTTCTACATATATAATTCAGTGACATGAATCACCATCTTCAAGTTGTGCAATCATTCTCACATTCTTTTTATGAGTTGTTCGTTCCTCCATTAATCTAAGCTCACTGCCTCCTAAGGTTCTCATGGTGATGAGTCAGTGAGTTGTCAGTTTGATCCTACATAGATCTACCTTAACCTAGCATTTTGCTCAAGGCAAACATTTACTACTCGTCAACTAAACGACTCTTGTCTTTTAAGTAAACTTCAGGGAATATTTTAGGTTTAAATTATTAGCTCAGGGCAATAATTTGAAGTTCATCAAGCTTACAATGCCCCAGAGAATTTAAATTCCATAATATTTTAAATTATTGATCAGGATTTTTTTCTACAAAAGCTTTGATAAAAATGTTCAGTAATGCTAACTTGGAACCATTCAGATTTGTTTGTGTGTTGCTGTTGTTTTTTTAATTCATTCAGGACTTTCCCCCCAGTCTTATGGTAAAAGAGGAAGTTGTTCAGGATGCAAATAGCCACACATTCCAAAACCTCCTCTTATTTCTGACTCTTAATTCTTCTGCTATTGTTCTAAGAGAATGGAGATCAATTGTCAGAACTTAGATGGTCTATTAACTGTTCAATGCTTCTGCTCTACCTCTCAGGTCCTTGCAGACTGCCTGAGGTCTTAAGAGTTTGGAAGTGGTTTCTTCAATTTTTAGGGATTTTATTGTTTTATTATTGACTTATGTTTTAGGACAAGATCTTTGAGATGATAATAAAGAGTAATTATCTTCCAATGCTTCTTGGCATTTGAGACAATGACTCTGAGTCCTATTTGTGCTGCCTCAAAGTGAAAACAGAACATACTAAATATATACAATAAATAAATACATACTAAAGCAGTGATGCCAGCCCCCAGTTAGTGTGTACAGCAAGCCCATGGCAAAGACCCTGGAAGCTCCATCAGTTGAGGTTCAGGTGAGAAGAAAGCCAGGACATAGAGGTTCCCAGAAGGAGGTCTACCAGGAGATCTAAGACTGGGGAACTCTTCCTCATCATCAGTTCTGTGAGCCAAAAACCAAAAGGATGTTTATTTAGGACTAATCCATGCACCACTATCCATCTATCATTTTGTTGTGCTGTGATACACTGTATATTGCTATAATGGTGGATGTGATACCATTGATATTTCAAATGCTAGCAGGGTTAGTGACAAGCAAGACTTGAAGGAGACTGGAGTAAGACCCTGGTGAGAGTGAGACCTTGGTGATGGTGATGGTGAGACTCTGGTGGAGATACTATGATATTCCTGTGGAGAAACTTTTTTTAGAAGACTTTAAAGTTAAAGGTAGCTGGTGAGTATGCTCAACGAGTGGTGACCACCTGAGTTCACTTGGTGAGTGGAAGTGGGAGATACGCAGGAAGGAAAAGCCAGGCACTGTCCACCACACATGATGAAAGGGCTATGTGTTTGTGTAGTGGGGAGTCTTGAGGATCCCTGAAGTGTTGACTTTGCCCATATGGAGCTGAGGCTGAGTAAGGGCACCAGCCTGTTTGAAACACCAGAAGAAATGTGACCTCCTGAGTTTGCAGCTGATGTATATTTACACCTAGCCACGGATGACTGGGAACATGTTGGCCAGAACCCAACCAGCTGAAGAGAAGAGTTTCATTCTGTGAGTTTGTGTTGATTTTGTGTGGCTAAACTGAAACCAGGAACTTTACTAGTTAAAGAATTGTGTTATGCTGTTAATCTGGCTGAGGACTGCTGATCTAACCTTGGATTTGTATTGTGAGATCTCATTTGCCTCTCCCACTCCCCATCCTATTTCCCTAATAAATCCCAGTCCTTACTCACAACTGTTAATAAAGCTGTGAGTGGTGGAAAGAGGTGCAGAAGCATGAACGGTGGTGTGTATCTGCCCTAGCAGCTATCTGCTGCTATGAATATTATTGATGTGGACAGTTCCCCTTTATGAAGCAGGTAGAAGTCAGAGTTGGCCATCCCCATGTTGCATCTGCTCCTATTGTAATTAGTAGTAGGCAGGTTTGTGTGGCATTTCAAACTGAAGACAGCCTGGAAAGAAGACATGGTGATTTATTTCTCAAACAATTGGCCAGTGAAAACCTATGGAACAGCAGCAAAACGTTGTCTGATATAGGGCTTGACGGTCAGGTCCTCTGGTTGGAAGGCATTCAAAGTGTGAGTAGGGAAGAGCTGCCCCCTCCAAGTAGGGTCAACATGCAGGATGTGGGTGGAGTAAAGGCTCCAAGATCTTCATTTGCTCATGTGGCATGAATCAGAATGATCACAAATAGCTCCAAACAACCATTAATAATTAGAATGACAATGTACAAAACAATGAATCTAGGAAAGTGTTAAGTTGTTAAAAATGAAATGGAATTCTTGAAGACCAATATCCAGGAACTGGTGAGCTGAAATCGATTAGTATTGGCCACAGTAAATTGAACAATGATGTAGTCTACTATGCCAAGAATGACAAATTGAAAAGGTATGGCATCCCATTCATCACCAGAAAGAATATTTCAAGATCTATCCTAAAGCACAACACTGTTAGTGATAGTGTAAAATCTATATGCCTAGATGGAAGACCAATTAATACTACTATTCAAATTTATGGAGCTCTTGTGGCCTAGTGGCAAGGAGCTGTGCTGCCAACCCAAAAGAATGCAGTTCAAATCCACCAGGTGGTCAGCTGTAGAAAGATGAGAAATCTCGTTCCCTGAGATTTACTGCCTCTGAAAACTCAATGGAGATGCTGGAGGGTCAGCTGTGAGTTGGTTCCAACTTGAAGGTACATAACAACAATTATTCATATTTAGGTACCAACCACTAAAGCCGAAGATGAAGAAATTGAGGATGTTTACCAGTCTCTGCAGTCTGAAATTGATTAGACATGCACTCATGATGTATTTATAATTTCAAATGTTTGGAATGCAAAAGTAAGAAACAAAGAAATATCAGTATTTGGAAAATACCGTCTTGGTGATAGAAAGGAAGCTGGAGAAAAAATTGTGCCAACAGAAGAACTGTATCTTAATTTATTCTGTATCTTGAACTGTAACTTCCCAAAGAAATTCCACAGTCATGTGTACAAATCCTATAATTCACGAGTGTCTGAATTGTTTGTGACTATTGTAATAAAAATATCAAACCCAGCAGAGAAGTAGAGAGTGCTGTGGCAGACGTATTTGTTGTCAGAACTGGTAAAAAGTTTGCAGAGAAGAGATACACCTCATCTTTGCTAGAAAAATCAG
>NW_006399812.1:14674649-14727936 GCF_000299155.1 Elephantulus edwardii
TAGAGTGGAAGAAATGATGAAGAGACTCTGAAACTTGATTTTCATAGAGTGGAAGAAATGATGAAGAGACTCTGAAACTTGATTTTCATAGAGTGAAAGAAATGATGAAGTAAAAGAGCTGAGCAGATTTTCAAGGGTAGCTGGAATAAGTATCTT
This sequence comes from Elephantulus edwardii, assembly GCF_000299155.1. NCBI lineage: Eukaryota > Metazoa > Chordata > Mammalia > Macroscelidea > Macroscelididae > Elephantulus > Elephantulus edwardii. Next base: position 14,674,806 of record NW_006399812.1, read on the forward strand.
AATGAAATGTGCAAAGACCTGGAATTAGAAAACCAAAAGGGAAGAACATCTTAGTATTCTTCAAGTTGAAAAAAAAATCCAAAATAAAAACCCAAATAATCCTGAAGGAAAAAAAATTCAACCCTCAAAATGTAATTCTAAAGGATTCTATATGGAATTACAGAGGCACGCAGTTCAGATTCTCCAGCTGCACCATAGGAGAAGGATGGGCAATTTCCTCCTGTGTGATAACTGCCGCTGAAAACCTGCTGGAGGGTCAACTATAGGTCAGTTCCAACTCTACCGCACACAACAGCAACAAAGTGAGTCAATGGGCAAAACATTACAGGACGCAAGAGGCATTGAAAGAAGATGAAAGAGATACATACGAGTCACTGCACAATCAAGTGATTGATACGCAATCATTTCAGAAGGTAGCCTATAATAAAGAACCAATGCTACTGAAGAAATCTAAGCCCTCACTCAAGGTACTGGTGAAAAGCAAAGCTGCCGGGAATCGATCCTTCCCAATTTCCCCCGTGCATGGGAAAGAACCACTGCCCGCTGAACCCCTGCAGACCCCGGCTCAGGGATCGTCCCGCCATTTCTCCTCCGGGCCGCACGGAGGCGCTGTGGGCAGGCTGGCCGTTGCCTGGCCGTTGGATGCACCGCGTGCGTTTTGGCGGCGTCCATACTTGGGCGGGCGGGCCGGCTGGTCGAGGTGGGCTCGGTGGACGCGGGAAGGTGCGGGAGGACGTAGCAGCTGGTGGTGGCATCAGGTGTGGGGCTGGAGCACGTCACCTGGGGGTGCGCGGTGGTCTGGAGGGCTGGTGCGCAGGTGTCCGTGTGCGGAGCTTCAGGCGGCGGGTGCAGCCCCTACAGCAGGCGAAGGCGGGTCCCCAGGGCGCGAGGACCGCGTGGGAACAGACTCCATTTTCTCCTCTGGCAGGGAGTCGAGTTGGCGGATACCGTAGACGAGGCGGTCCGCAGTCCTCGCTAGAGTCCTCGAGTTTTCTCAGGACAGACTGCTGGCTGCACCGAGCTGTCCGCGAAGATGCTTGAGGTCTTGGTGCTGAAGGTGAGCGAGTGCTACACCCCTTTGAAGCCCAGGTCTTCTGATTTGTTTCCCCACTCCCACCGCGGGGAAGCTCCCCCTGATCTGGGGACTAGAGTTGTTAGAGAAGGTCATTGGATTTTATTTCTGTAAATGAGTATTTTTTTCTGGTGGCTTAGTGGGTAAGTAGTTGCGCAGCCAACCTAGAGGCATGAGGTTTGAATCCATAGGCTGCTCTAGGAGGGAGACCTATGGGAATCTCCTCCCGTGAGATTTACAGCCTCTGAAAACCTGCTAGAGGGTCACTAGGAGTCGTTCCCACCTGTCGCTCAACAAGCATCACATGTGAAATCAGGGTTGTGTGGTGCAGTGATGTAATGTTTTCAATAGTTGAAAGATAAACTTGAAGAATTACAGATATTTCCAAGCAAAAGCCAAGAGGAACTTATGAAAAACAACGCAGATAAAACAAATTAGGCATTAGAAACTCTGGAAGAATAAGAAACTGCAATCCAGAGTATGAAGACCTATGTCTCAACCTGTTGGAGGGGCATATGAGCAAAATTGAAGAGATGGAACACAACCAGTGAAATAGATGTTTTCAGCACTGATCTGCTAGAACAAAAAGCAGAATCAAAAAGGAAGAAAAAAAAAAAGGCTAAGTAATTTGAGATACTATCAAGAGGAGTAACATGCACATACTTGGAATCCCAGAACAGAAAGAAGCAAAAAAAGGCACTGAGAGATTTGTAGAAGAAGAAACTAGAAGAAAATTTTCTGGGCATAACAAAGAATGAGAGGAACGAGAAACTGAGTGAACCCTATATAGAACAGACTCCAACAGAAGTTGAGGACAGGCAGTTCGAACCCACCAGCTGCTCTGCGGGAGAAGGGTGACTAGTCTCCTCCCATGGGATTACAGCCTCTGAAAACCCTCTGGAGGGTCAGCTCTGAGTGGGTTGCAGTTGATGGAACTTAACACGCAATCATTAGAGACGCTCTGGTGGCGTCAACTGGCGGGACTTCTCTGATGGTTCGAATCCTCACCAAGGTCAGCGATGCGGCTACTCTCCTTGGGTGCGATTTACAGCCTTGGAAGCCCAGTTGACTTAGTTTTGACTCCGTGTGCATGAGTTGTACGTATAAAAAATTTTTGTCACAAATTCCGTTATTTGCTACTTGTGTGCCCTGCGTATATGTAGATATTTAGTCAATCTGGCAGCTTCAGCGGAGAGGAGCAGCTGTAACTTGTCCATGGAGATACTTGCTCTTTGGGTCCATTTTGGACAGGGAGCACCTAATGTCCAAGGTTTCCTGTTCCCCTTGCCCAGTGTCCTCTGTGGATGGGGCCTTGACCTTGAACTGTGCCACCCTTGCACCCTGGCTTCAGGCTTGGTGAGAACTTCATGCCCTAGGACTAGGATCTCTTTAGGGTGAGATTCTCATCTCCAGGTTCCCGGGGGAACGGTGCTTGGCCCCCCATCACGACTCCTTAGCGTTCCCTTGGCATGTTCACAGTGTTCCTTTGAAGAAGTATACACAGGAAAACACAGGGATGGGCTTGGATTATTGGGAAAAAATATTTTTTTAAGTATCAGATAATTTCAGTGAGCTTAGAAGAGGGGCACGGGAAATTTGAACTCCGTCTTAATTTTTTATAAACACCCTATGTAACTTATATGAATAAAGGTTGATACACATTTGGGACAGCTGAGTTACAGTAGATTTACAGGCAAAGCCTTTTTGTGTGTGTGTGCTTCACATTTACTTCGTTCTTTACAAGTTAAAGATTTGTGGCATTCTAGAATAGAGCAAGTGTTTGCGAGCCTTTTTTCAACAACATATACATGCTCTGTGTGCCTCTGTCATTTTAGTAGTTTTCTCAATATTATAAAACTTTCCCACAATATTGCTGTATAATTCATCACCTCAGTATGTAGTTGTGTGATGTTGAGACCCTCGAGCAGGTTTCCAGAGGCAGGAAATTGCATGGGAGGAGATTGCCCATCTTTGTCCTGCAGAGCAGCTGAGGGGTTCACACTGAATGCCTTTGATTTGGCAGTGCAGTTCCTTACCAGAGCTGTCTAGCCTCAGTATATACCAGAAACATAACTTTTATACACATTGAGAACCAAACATTCATGTGACTTGGTTTATTGTAATAAAATAACATTGCATTTTACTGTATTGACCTTGAACCAAAACTGCAGTATCTCCACGGTACCCTTAGACTTTTGGGGGTGTCTGTGGGAAGGCTTTATGCTATTCATCAGTTACTGTCCATCAGTACTAAACATTGCTAGTCTAATTTATTTTGTAAAAATAAAAGCATGTCATGGGCCAGAACGTTAACAGGAGGAACTGGACTGTTTTGTGCTTGGAAATGTCTCCATTCTGGGCCAGCCCCACAGAGCTCTTGGTCTCTTCTGTGTACCCATTTACCGCTGCCCCTACTTCTGTCTCTTACCTCGCTCATCCTCAGACCAAATGTCCTATTGTGTACACAACATTTCTCTATGTGTGAAGCAGGTGCCACTTACGGTCCTCCACATTATTTTAGCTTTCATATTTTAAAATACATTTTTGTTTCTCTCTCTTTTTTTAACTGGTTTTCTTACAAAGTTCAAATACATTGTGTTTCACTCTAGTCTTCATTCTAGTATTTGTTGCATAGTTAAGAATTAAAATGTAACATAATGCAGTTTGTGGATAAGTTTTCTTCAATACCTTTTATCTTCTTCATATAGTTTAGCTTCTTGAATGATTTGCTCACCATACAGATTTATGTCTGGAGAAAGGGTGCACCCTTGACACACCTTTCTTCATTTTAAACCATATAGTGTTCCCTTCTGTTCAGACAACAGCTAGGTATAGGTTTCACAAAACCACAATTAAGTGTTCCTGGATTCCTGTTTTTCTCAATATTATCCATAGTTTGTCATTATAGATCTGTCTTGTTTGGCTAGGAGATGAATTGACAGGGTTATGTTTGTGTGATTTCAATATTGAAACACTTTTACAACTTGTTAGTTTGAAAAATATCAGGCATAAAAAGTTTTAAAACGTTATTAGAAACAATTATATGCCATATGCATAGATTCACCAGTTGTAAACATTTTACCATTTTTTAAAATACTGAGCCATTTGAGAATTAGTTGTAGCCCTTTCTAAATGTGAAATAGAAAAACAAGTCCTTTTTGGATTATACATTAAATAGTTAAACATGCCCATTTTTACATTTGAACATTAAATAGCTAAACATGTATTTCACAAAACAATTACTTTATTAAATAACCACAATATATCACACATGAAAAAAATATAACATTGATAGTATTTTTTGTTGATAACTAATTTACTCTTTTTGGGAATGGGAACAAATGTGGATCTTTTCCAGCTAGTCAGCTGTCCTCCAAATTTCCTGCCATAGACTGATGAGCATGTCCAGGGCTGCATCTGTTAGTTGAAACATGTCATTCACTAGTTTTTTCCCCCCAAATGCCTCAAATGCAGCTTCCACTTCTTCCTTCATTATCATTGGCTCTTACTCATATGATACTTTCTGAACTTTTTCATTGTCAGTCATTCTTTTTGATACAGTGATTCTTTGCATTCCCCCCATCATCTTTTGGTGCTTCCTGGATCATTCAACATACTGCCCATAGCGTCTTTTAGTATTGCAACTCAAGGCTTAAATTTGGTTTTTAGTTCTCTCAGCTTGAGAAATACACAGGCAGGTTCTTGCTTTTTTATTCTCCAATTCCAGCTCTCTGCAAATTGCATTAAAATACTTTGTTTTCTCGAGCTGCCCTTTGAAATCTGTTCAGCTCTTTCACCACTTTGTTTTGGCTTCTCTACTCGCTAGTGCAGTTTTAGAGTCTCTTCTGACCACCATTTCAGTTTTTTCTTTCTCCTCTCTTTTTGAAATGACCTTTTGCTCTCTGTATGGATGTTATCTTTGGTGGTGTCCCATAACTCATCTGATCATCGATCATTGGCGTTTAATGCTTCAAACTGGTTCTTAAGATGATTTTGAAGATTCAAAATCGTATTTTTGGTTCTCATGGACTTTAAAAAATTTTCTTCAGCCTTGATTTGAACTTGCACATGAGTAATTCATGGTCTGTTCTACAGTCTACAGCTGACCTAGTTTTGACTCCTGATACTGAGCTGCTCCAGCAGTTCTTCCAACGATTTAGTCAGTCTGATTCCTATGCAGTCCATCAGGTGAGGTCCATGTGTAAAGTCACTGTTGGTGATTTTTTTGTGGTTCCCCTCCCCTTTGTTTTGTTGGAGTATTTTGTATTTTTTTAAAAAAAGGTATTTGGAATAAATAAGTCATTGAACATACAGAATTCAATTCTATTTTCAAGTCTATACTTTCCAACTACCATTTTTTCTTCATTGTTTTAAACTATTGCATTACAGACACCAGTTATCATAACGCATCTTGATTGCATGTTTGGTCAATTTTGGACTGAAAGATTTGGTAAATATTTTCAATTTCCTCCTCTTTGGCTTTAGTAGTGGGAGTTTATATTTGAATAATAGTCTTATTAACAAAGCTTTATCATCTTTGCATCCAAGGAGCACTCTGGAAGCACCTTCTTCAAGATACATTTGTTTGCCCCAGATTAAGACAGAGGAGGAAGCAGGACTGGCCATCCAGTTCTTAAGTGCCAGGCCTCTGTGTTTCCCATTTGTCCTTCTTTCTTAAGGTATTCTTGTCTTTTGAGCTTTATCTCTGGGCAAAAACCTTTTGACCTTGTATGAGTACTTGTTCTAAGGAGTGTGTGTATTCCTCCCTGGTGATGGTGTTTGACTTAGTCACCTGTTTATTGGCTGAAATGTAATTGTAGAGTGATTTCACTTGCAGGTTTGCATTCTCTCTCTTATTGCCATGGAGTCAGAACCAGCTCATGGCCAACTCACTATTGTCCTGAGCTTTAAGTTGTGAGGGATAATAATAATAATAAATCACACTAGTGATCATAAGAGAGTAATCTCCAAGCCTAGAAAGGGAACTCTGGTGGCCTAGTCAGAAGAGAATGGTGCTAACTTAAAAGCTGTGCCTCTCTGGTGGTCAAATCTGTCAGCATCTCCAAGGGAGAAAGATGGACAATCTCCTCCCTGACATTCTTTTGTCTTGGATAGTGAGAAGCCAGTAATTACACCTTAGACAGCTGTTTGCATAATAATATTTTCTATAACTTTTTTTTTCTGATCCAGAATCCAGTCAAAGAATACACATTGCACTTAGTTGTCTTCTGGTGCAGTAGATGAGTGGATTGAGCACTGGGTTGTTAACTTAAAGGTTTAGGCTTCCTATCACATCCGCTCTAAAGAAAGGTGAGACAGTCTGCTTCCTTAAAGACATACAGCCCTGGAACCCTGTATGTATTCATTGTCTTGGAGTTATAATCTTTAACGTAGGTTAGTTTGCCAAACTTTTTATATCTTATATGACCAGAGAAAGAGACGAAGACCATCGATGAGATGGACTGATTTCAGTGGCCGGGGTAATGAGGGTCAATGTGTCAGAGACAGTAAATTTGGTAGAGGATAGACCAGTTTTCAGGGCTATTGTACATGGGGTCGCTATGAGTCGCAAGCAACTCAACGACACATAACCACAACTGTGACCTTCAAACTTATGAATAGTGTAGGCAATTGTATGTAAACTAGACCTCAGTTTGGATTTTGTATTTTATTTCTCATGATTAAACATTTTTATTAAAAGTACTAATTGTTGTTCTTAGTGCTGTCGAGTTGTAGGCTACCATAGTGACCATATGAACGAAAGTCCTCAACTCTTGGATGACTTTCATCCTTTCTCCAGCTTCATAAGGGTTTCTGGAGGCAGGCTGTTTCAGAAGTGGATGTCACTCCTGCTTCCAAGCTTGTTTTAATGTGGGAACCCCAACAAACACTGTCCACCATGGGTAACCATTATCACATTTGACACATCAGTGTCACAATGTTCAGCATCACAGCAACTACGAGTTACCTCTGTACAGCAAGTGAACAGATCAAGGCTATACGACCTAGAAGAACGTTTGACCGAAAACAAATAAAAACAGGCCTGAGGGCAACGGATTAAAGTCACTCACCTTTGGTGTGGTAGCATCACTTTCTATCCAAGAGGCCCATAGAGCTCTCTCTCTGTTGTTAAGTGCCGTTGAGTCGTAAGTGTCTCACTGATAGTCATGTTAATAATAATGATCCATTAGGGACCAAGACACTTAAAAACTCACTATTATTTTAGTTAGAAATTATTTGAAATTTTAACGTTTTGTTAGTATTTTGGGCATAAAAATTCACCATCTGGGTTTGTCAAAGTTCAACATTCTCATGCTTGATTTTTTAATTACTAATTTTTTAATTGAGTGTAATTTATATACCATTAAATTTCATTCTTAGAAAGTTATAATTCTTTGATATATTAGAAAATGCCATGTAGCCATCATCATATTCACTATATAGAACAATTTTGCTCGTGTGAAACCTGTACTTTGACGAGGAAGCAGTAGTCAGAACAGAACAGAGAAACACTACATGGTTCAGGATCAGGAAAGGTGTGCATCAGAGATGCATCCTGTCCCCATACATTTTCAATCTTTATGCAGAACAGTTCATTTTTGAGGCTGGACTTTATGAGGAAGAATGTGCCATCATAAACTGGAGGAAGACAACAACCTGCATGACACAACCTTGCATACAGAAACGGAGGAAAATATGAGGCATTTGCTGCAGACGGTAAAGGATTGTAGTCTTCAAATGAATTGAAGCTCAACATCAGAAAACAGATTCTCATGACTGCCATTTGGCAGTTTTATTATAGATGGAGAAGAGATTGAGATTGTTAATAACTTGAGTTTGCTTGGTTCTGAAATCAATACTCTTGGCAACAGCAGTTAGGAAATCAAAAGACAAATTGCATTTGGAATGTCTGCTGTCAGGTACCTTGCTAAAAGTACTAAAGAGCAAGGATTTCATACTGGAGACTTAAAGTGTAGCTCATATTGGCCATGGTCTTCACTATTACTTACTGTACCCCTGAGAGCTGGACAGTAACTTAGAATGATAGAAGGATCAATGGCTTTGAATTGTGGCGCTGGAGAAGAGTGTTGAACATATACCATGGACTGCAAACAGGTCTGCCCTGGAGAGGGAGAATCCAGGCTGTTCGCTGAAGCCAAGGATTTTGAAGCTCTCATATACTTTGGGCACATGGCCATGAGGGATTGGTGCTTGAAGAATGACGTAATACATGGAAGAGTGGAAGGACAGTGCAGGAAAGAAAGACCCGTGATGAGATTGATTGACTCAGTGACTGGAGAAATGGTATTAGGTCTTTTGGAGAAGATGAGATTGGCTCAGGACAGGACAACGTTCAAAGCTGGTGTACCTAGGGTTGCTATTAGTTGCAGGTGACTTGATGGCACATAACAACCCCTTTACAAGGGTTTCCCCATATAGAGCCCTGGCAACAACTAGTCTCTTCTTGTAGTTATATCTTTTTCAGAATATTCTGACAATGAAATAAAGGTCTGCCCTTCTTTAATTCATCATACTAAAAATGATTCATCATATTAATTATAGGACTTATTATATTCTTGCATATTACCAGTATTTATTTTTAATTGCTCAGTTGTATTTCATTATATGGATGTACCACAGTTTGTTTATATATTGATCGATTGAAAGCTATTTGAATTGCTCTAAATATTGGGAGATTATGAATATTATTGCATCTTGGTTTTTATATGGACTCAAGTTTTCATTCTACTTGGGAAAATTACTCAGATGGGATTACCTGTCTGCTTAACTTTATAAAAAAACTGCTAGACTATTTTCTAAAGTGGCAGCACCATTTTGCATCTTTATCAGCAATACTTGAGAGCTCTAGTTGCTTTGTATTCTTGACATGTCCAGTTTTAGAAATATTAGATCTTCTAATAGCTGTTGTAATGACTTCTCATTATGGTTTTTATTTACATTTGCCTGGTGATAATCTTACATAACCATATAGTATAGTGTGTAACCATATAGATAATATATTAACCATCTCTCAGGTTTTTGGAGGCTAGGATTTTGAAGCTCCATCTCACATAATTTGGGCACATGTCCTTGGAGAAGGACATCATGGCTCAGAAGGTTAGAGGGACAGCGTAAGAGAGGAAGACCCCAATGAGATGAATTGATACAGTAACTGGGGCAATGGGGGTAGACGTGTTGGAGTCAGTGAGATTAGCTCAGGACAGGGTAGGGTTCAGAGTTGTACATAGGATCGCTCTGAATCACAGGCGACTTGACACCACATAACAACAATAACAAGTTCTTGCAGGCCGTCCTTTCAGAAGTGTTAAAATCACTTGCCTTTTTAAAAAAAGGTTTTTGTTTGGTTTTTTTTCTTTTCGGTTTTTTATAACTGATTTTAAAGGTTCTTTTACTAGACATGGTATTTTAATTTACTGTACCCGTTTAGTATATAATTTAATTTACTATATGACCGTATAGGCAGCTCTGATGGTGATTATCTCTCTCTCTCGCTCTCCCTCCCCCGCCCCCCTGTGGCACAGCTGGTGGATTTGAATCGTGTACCTATGTATTGGCAGCATAATTCTTTACCACTAAACTGCCATATTAGTTTTTCCAACGACTATTAAATGTTCAAACATTCAGTGAAGTTAAAAGAGTATTGAAATGAACATGTTCCTGCAGTCTGAAATTTAGGATGTAAAATCTTTGAATAGCGCTACTTGTAGGCCTTTTCAGTAGACAGAAAAGAAATATTTGAAATATAGATTAATTCTTTTTTACATTTTTAATTACAATTTAACATTTAATGGTTAAATGTTCTTTGTCAATGAAAATCTTAATGACATGGATATAACACTCATACACACATATGAGTGGCATAGTGGCTAATGTGATCGATTGCTAACTAAGTTGGGGGGAGGTAGAGTGTGGTAATCACAGGGTCTCAAAATTTGGGGCGGTGGGTGGAGGGGGGTGGGAGGTGAAGGAAATGAGAAAGATCCAGTGGGAAAAACAATGTACTTGAACTTTGTGAATAAACCAGTATAAATTTTAAAAAAAACAAAAACCACAACAGTCCAGCGGTTTCAACCCACCAGCTGCTACGCAAGAGAAGGGTGGGCAGTCCTGGCTTGATGGCAGTGGGCTCGGATTGGAGGTTGTGTATGTACTTTAGATATGTACATAATACGTGTATTTACTGGTGTGTGCCATCAGGCCGATTGGGACCGATCACTGTGCGGGAGTGGAACTGCTCCATAGAGTTTCTTAGGGCTTAGATTTAATGGAAACAGATGGCAGGGTTTTCTTATTTCTTGGAATGACTGGTGAGATTACACTACCAACATCTTGGTTCATAGCTGAGTGCTTAATGATAGCACGACCAAGCCCACATATCTGTATACATTTGTATGTGTAAGGCTGCTCCAAGGGTTCTCAGGTTCCATCTGACATACTTTGGGCATGTTGCCATGAGGAACTAGTCCTTGAAGAGGGGACATCATGCTTGGGAGGGTGGAGGGACATCAGCACAAGAGAGAAAGACGATGAGATTGACTCAGTGACTGGGATATTAGGGGTAGGTGTCAGAGATGGTAAGGTTGGCTCAGGATAGAGCAGGGTTCAGAACTGTTGTATGTAGGGTGACTCGATGGTACGGAATAACAAAACTGTGTGGGTGGGTGTATTTAACAAGATCTTTTTAGAAGTTTGACTTTTGTCTTTGTCCCTCATTTTTTCTTTTGTGGGAAGGCCCTCTATGAGGTAGATTGATTCAGTGACTGGGATAATTGGGATGGGTGTGTCAGAGGCAGTGTGATTGGCACAGGACAGAGCAGAGTTTAGGGCTGTTGTACATAGGGTCGCTGTCGAGTCGCTTGCGACTCGACAGCACCTAACAACAACAACAACTAGGTTTTGTTATGGTTTATCTGTTGTCATTTTTCTTTTACTGCATACACACACTCCCGTTGTAAATTTCCTTTTCTTGTAAAAACCAGAATTCTGAACATATTATTCTGAATCCTGCTTTTGTATTTTACTAGGTTATTATAAAAATAATGAAGGATATTTGCTTTTTGTATCATAACACATAATTGAGAATTTTATATTAGTTACAGTTTTTAGAATTTTTTTGTTAATCTTTTATCTTTGCTAGGTCTATTTAAGATAGAGACACTTGGTAACAATTTATTGGATTACTTAAAATGGAAACAGTTGTTTTCTAAAGTTTTATTATTTTTTGGTTCTACTTTTCAGTCTTTCATTGTGGGTTGCTTTTTTTTTTTTAATTTACAGATTGAAGATCCAGGTTGCTTCTGGGTTATTATAAAAGGCTATAGTCCATTTTTAGATCATGAAGTTGACTATAAAAAACTAAATAGTGCCATGAATGACTTCTATAACAACATGTGTCAAGATGTAGAAATAAAACCATTGATGCTGGAAGAAGGGCAGGTATGTATCTAAATGTGCTTTGAACACTGTGTTTTGAAATAACATTTAAAGGGTAAAATATTTTAGCAACTAATAAATTCACAATTTTGCTTATAATTGTCTTGTTTGGTTGCACAAATTTTAGGCTGTTCCTGAAGGTTGTGTTACATGGATTGGATGGGTGAAGGGGGTGGTGGTGGGGGGTGTGGTGGTATATGCCGTCACACTGCTTGCAACTCATAGCGACCTTACGTACAAGAGGCCTAAACCCTGCTCTAGCCTGTGCCAACCTCATTGTCTCAGACACACCTACTCCTGTTAGCCCAGTCACTGAGTCAATCGCTCTCACCGAGGGTCTTCCTCTCCTGCGCTGTCCCTCCACTGTCCCAAACATGATGTCCCTCTTCAGGGACTTGTCTTTCCTTGCAACATGTTCAGAGTATGTCAGATGAAGTTTCAGAATCCTTGACTCCAAGGAGCAGCCAGTCTTCACGCTCTCCAGGACAAACCTGTTTCTTTTCCTAGCAGTCCATGGTATATTCAACACTCTTCTCTGGCACCAAGGCATCGGTTTTCTTTCTATCATTCCTAGTCACTGTCCAGCTCTCTGATGCATAGCGCACAATTGCAAAGATCAGTGCCCAGATCAGGCCCACCTTAGTCTCCAGCCTGACGTCATTGCTTGTCAGTACTCTGGGGAGGTCCCTGACAGCTGACTTTCCCAATGCAGTTCATCTCTTGATTTCCTGGCTGTTGGTACCAAGAGTGTTGACTATAGAGCCAAGCAAACTAAAACTGCTAACCATCTCAATCTCTTCACCGACCTTACTTGATTGGGCCATTTGACCCAGTGGTGAGAATCTTTTTTTTCTTGATGTTGAGCTTCAATCCATATTGAAGGCTGCAGTCCTTGACCTTCTGTAGTAAGTGCTTAAGGTCCTCCTGAGTTTCAGCAAGGAGGGTTGTGTCATCTGCATAACGTAGGTTGTTGATGACACTTCACCAACCCTGATGCCACATTCCTCCTCGTACAGCCTAGAGTCCCAGCTGATCTGTTCTGCATACTGATTGAAAAGGTATGGAGACAGAATACATCCCTGGCAGACCTCCTTCCCAATTTTGAACCATGCAGTATCTCGTCTCCTTGCTCTGTTCTGACACAACTGCCTCTTGGTCTAAGTATAGGTTTCGTATAAGCACAATCAAATGTTCTGGGATTCCCATTCTTCTCATAGTCAGCCACAGTCAAAAGCCTTTGCATAGTCAATGAAGCATAGATAGACAGTCCTCTGGTATTCTCTGCTTTCTGCCAAGATGCATCTCACATTAGCTATAACGTGCCTAGTACCACAGCCTCTTCTAAACCCAGCCTGCACATCTGGCAGTTCTCTGTTGATGTGCTGCTCCAGTAGTTTTTGGATAATTTTCAGCAGAATCTTGCTTGTATGTGATATTAATGACATAATGGAATGGGAACAAATATCGATCTTTTCCAGTCAGTTGGCCAGCTGGCTGTCCTCCACATTTCTTGGCACAACTTAGTGAGCACATCCAGGGCAGTGTCTGTTTGTTGAAATAAATCAATGGGTATGCTGTCAACTCCTGGAGCCTTGTTTTTTTGCCTATTCTTTCAGAGCAACTGGAACTTCCACCTTCATCACCACAGGCTCTTGCTCATACATTATTTCATGAAATTCTGTGTCAGTCAGTTCTTTCTGGTACAGTGACTCTGTATACTCCTTCCATCTTCTTTTAGTATTTCTTGGGTCATTTAACACTCTGCTCAAAGCATCCTTAAGTATTGCCGCTCGTGGCTTGAATTTGTTTTTAAATTCTTTCAGCTTAAGAAACACTTGAGAGAATTTGGCCCTTTTGATTTTCCAAGTCCAGCTCTTTGGACATTTCATTATAGTATCTTGCTTTGTCATCACGAGCTGCCCTTTGAAATTTTCTGTTAGACTCTTTAGTTTCTTGATTTCTTCCTTTAGCTTAGGCTTACATCCATCTTGGTCTTTTCTTTCTCTTCATCTTTATAATGATCTTTTACATTATTGATGGACAATATTCTTGATATCCTCCCACAGCTCACTTGGTCTATGCTCATTGGTGCTCAGGGCCTCAGACCTGTTCCTGAGATGGTTTTGGAATCCGAGTGGGATAGACTTAAGGTCAAATTTTGGTTCTCATGGATTTGACTTAATTTTCTTCGACTTTACCTTGAATTTGCATATGAGTAGTTGGTGGTCTGTTCCACAGTCAGCACCTGGCCTGGTTTTCACAGATGATATTGAGCTTTTCCTGCGATTCTTTCCACAAATGTAATCAGTTTGATTCCTCTGCGTACAATCAGGTGCAATCCATGTGTATATCCTGCGTTTGTGTTTCTCACAAAAGGTATTTGCAATGAATAAATCATTGAATGTGCTGACTTCTATCTCCAACCTCATTTCTGTCACCAAGTGTATGTTTTCCAGCTATTGATCCTTTTTCTCTGTTCCCAACTTTTGCATTCCAGTAGCTCATAATTTTATCAGTGCATCTTGATTGAATGTTCAGGCGATTTCTGACTGCAAAAGTTGGTAGAAATCTTCCATTTCCTCCTCTTTGGCTATACTTTTCCATGCTTATATTTGAATGATAGTGGTATTCACTGCACTTCCTTGTATGCGTATGGATATTATCCTGTCACTCACCACATTGTATTTCATGATGGATCTAGAAATGACTTTTTTAATTATGAAAGAAACCCCATTTTTTTCTCACCTTTTCATCCCCAGCATAGGTAGATCATATAATCATCTGATTCAAAATGTCCCATGCCACACCATCTCACTTCGCCAATACCTGTATTCACTAATATCAAATAGTTACTTGTGTCATTTCTTTTTTAACAAGGTCCAGTTTTTCTACATTCATGCTTCTCACATTCTGTGTTCCAGTTGCTAGTGTCTGCTTACAGCTGTTCCTCCTCCTTTGTGTTGCCGTTTCTGAGATCTCAGTCTCAATTGCCATGTCTGCTAGTTAGAAGGTATCTCATTTAAATCTATCTTCCTACAGCTGCGAACAAGGCGGTAAGGAGTTGAACCACCAACTCAAAGGCACATTGTTCAAATCCACCAGCTGCTCTACTGGAGATAGGCAGTCTTGTACTGTACAGTAAACTGCCTCTGAAAACTTTCTGGAGGGTCAGCTTTCTGGTTGGTTCTGATTTGATGTTATGTAACAACAGTAACTGAACTGGGAGCAGTCTAGTTTAGTGCACTTGTAAAGGGGTCGTCAGCAAGGAGAACAGGGGTAGGTTACCTTTTGCCGCTGTTACGACTTTGGCCAATTCAGGCTGATTTATTTTCCTCATTCTGTATCAAAGTCCTGCCTTCTTTCCTTTCAGCTTCACCACTGTATTCCCATTGCCCAGTTTTCCCTATCAATTAGTAATTTTTCAGTGAATGTGTTTGAACTTTCCTATAGTGTTACAGAAAAAGATTTGTAAGCTTTTTGAACAAAACTAGAAATAATTTGAATGCATTACCTTACCCTCCAGAAATCCTCTGTGATAGCGATACATTTTTTTCCTTACCTGAACTTGTTGAGAAAATGCAGTAAGGGATAGTCCATATAAACGGTTTTACATTTTGACTAGCCTGATTACTTCCAGATGATGGTGTTGAACTTTTTTCCTCTTTCTATTCTATTTTTTTGTTTTTTGTGGGCACATAGTTCAGTATGAAGCTTGGGTTAGAGTTAGGAACACACCTCACTGATGCTGTGAACTTCGTATTGTATTAATTCGAGACACACTTGAAGATGCTAAAATTTACTGGTGAGCACAGGTAAAGGTGACTTGCTCCCTCCCTTGTGCCTTTATTGATCAGCATCATTGTTTTGCCCAACTCATTAATCCTGGCTTACCAGATCAGCTCTTTTCATGCACACTTTCCATCTGTTGCTTCTCCGTGTTTCTTCTGACCTCTTTGCTGGAGCTCTGCTATTTGGTCATCCTGTAAATATTCATGATGAAAACAAAAAAAATTGCTCAGTTCTTTCCTTTATCAGTCTCCAAGGTAGTGACTTTTAGGCCTAACTTTCACCATTGGTGAATGAACTTTGGTGGTGCTGTGGTTACAGCACTTGGCTGCTACCCAAAAGATCAGTAGTTCGAATCCAACAACTGCTCCATGACAGTTAGCGGAGTGGATCTGCTTCAGTAAAGATGTCCAGCCCTGTGAGCTCCAGGGCAGTGCTCCCTGGTCCTGCATGGTACCTAGAAGTTGAATTGATAGAATGGCAGCAGATTGACTTTGGTTTTGCTGTCTAGAATTTATTTCTCTCTTTTTTAAAGAACTGTGCTAGTTGGAACATAAAGCTTTTAATATCTTCATCAGTTGCAGTCATTGTACTATCTCATTTTGGCTAGTAGAATATAACATTTCAAAGTTGAATAGCTATGTAAATTTTTAACTACACATAGTATCCCTCCAAGGGATACTTAAAACATTAAACAGAAACACCCTCCATCTTTTATTACAATTTGTCTTGAATTATTTTAGTTTTGGATTGTATGAAGTCTTAAGGAATCCATCCTTTGCATAATGGCTACACTCTGTTTTCCACCTTAAACTTTTGAGGACAGGAGTCAGTATTGTTACTTCTTTCCTGTTTAGCACAGCTCTTCCCACTGGATTTCTTTCCAAGCCTGTAGTCAGTAAATAATTAGCTTTTTAGGATTGCTTGTCAGGACAGCTTAGGTCTGGTGGTATTTGGTAGTAGTCAGGATGCCAAGGGCTGTCATTTCAGCAGGGTAGTTACTCTTTAACAGGGACTTCAGGCATTTATTTATTCAGTTTTTTACTGAGTAGCGTTTGAACAGTTCACATATGCAAGGTACTGTTCTAGGCAGTGGAACTATGAAAAGACAATCTGACATCTTCTTGCACAGACAGTAAACACTTAGTAAAAGGTGATAAGAGGCAAGGGAAGGAGGGCAGGGGACAGACCTGAGGCTGCCTTTCATTTTGGCCGGCTCTTGTGGTTGACAGCCATGACCACTTTTAGTGTTCTCATTTTATAACTAGCAAAATTAATACTGAGGTTTTGGAGAACCAAAACCTTGTGTCCATTTATTTTGTAGGTTTGTGTGGTTTACTGCCAGGAGCTAAAGTGCTGGTGCAGGGCAGTCATTAAGTCCATCGTGTCTTCAGCTGACCAATACTTAGCAGAGTGTTTCCTTGTGGATTTCGCCAAGTACATTCCAGTAAAATCTAAAAAGTATGTATGTCTCTGTTTTACCTTCCACTGTTTAAGGAAACAAATGTCGGGGTTTTAAGGAGAATGCCAGTTTTCAAGGTGAGATAATAGAAATTTTTTCCTTTTCAGAAATTGGTAAGGATAAACTTGTGTGCTGAATGTAAGTGAAAGTGGTCTTAATAAAAACTGGGTGCCTTCTCACCTTCCTCCACCTCCATTCCAGGAAAGGAGAGAACAGGTGTGGCTTGTTCACTTTTCCTCCTCAGAGTTGTAAGCCAGCCCACTCTCCTCTCCTGTCCTATTACTTTATGATGAAGTGTGCCCTTTAGGAAATAGGAAGGCTTGAATACAGGACACTGCCGGAGGTACAGAGATGCCCACAGTGTTTCTGCAGGTAGCCCTCTTAAAGGAAGCAGAGTATAGGTTGAAATGTCTTATTTTCATTATGGACATCAGTCTGTTACAGTTGCATAAGGTGGGGAGATAGTTCAGAAAGAGGAGGCTATGCAGGCCTCACTGTTCTGGGATCACTTACACAGTGAAACAATTGCTCTAAGTTGGTTCACACAGGTATTGTATCACAGTAAAGCAGTAGCAGTAAGTCAGTTTTGATGTTTTGTAATAGTATTTTTTATTGTTTTCTGTCCTAAAGTAAGAGGATATCAGTTTAATAAATAAATATGAGAACTCCTTTTTTTATCAAAGAGAGAACAAATACCATGCAATCAGTTGCTCTAAGAGATCTATCAGAAATAACAGCATTTCGTGACAAAAGGACTTATCAGACATCGAATTTGCAGATATTTAAGGAAATATATACCTTTCTTGCTTTTGTGATTCTGCACCATTTTAGTAATAATTTATATAAAAATAATTACTGTGAAAAAATGACTGTTTTGAGTATTTGAGACATTTGCTTTAGGGTTTGGGGTCTTAATAATACACATAAGGGAATCATGTGATTAAACAGATTCCAAGGAGTTCTCAAGGGCCAGTTGGAGCAGCCACTTAGGTCTAAACTGTTCAAGACAGAAGATGGCCAGATTGCCCCTCCTCCCCAGGGTATGACAGAATCCAGGGAAGAAATTCTATTTATGTTAAAATGGTATATTAAAGAGAGCTATTATTTTTGTGAGAGAAGAGTGAAAATAAAAAATGTTGACTTTTATAAAATCTTCATCCTCTAGGCTTATTGTACAGAATTGACAAAACACCTGCTCATTGCAGAAACTTTTGAGGTCATTCTGGTCATCTGTTGACATTTATCTTAATATTTACTAGAATGTACTTTACATATATGTTAGCATTTTAAACTTATTTTTTTAGAAATAGCATTCCTGTAAGAAGCCTTGCTACATATTTTACCTACTTCATCACCATACCATGAAATTTTAATATCTGAATACACAGAGTATCTGTGTACTGTATGTATATGCACAGCCGCCACATTGACTGTGACTCACATGACTCTATAGGACTCAGTAGGATTGCACTGTAGATTTCCAAGGCTGCTCATCTTTATGAATGCTGAAAGCCACATTTTTCTCCAGTAACGTGACAGGTGAATTTGAACTGTCAACCTTTTGATTAGCGGCTGAGAGTTTAACCTTTGTGCCACCAGGACTCCTAAACATACTTAAATCTCTGCTTTATACATAAGAAGGATAAGGGTTTTTTTTTCCTCAGGAACTACATTTTATCCCGTGAACAGAGATATCCTAGTACTTATTGCTGCTGTTATATATTAGAAACATAAAGAATTGTGTTTGTATGCATGTATTTTACATTATATGTTAGCTATGTAGATAAATCTTTAAAGACAGATGACATGTATACTTTTTCTCTTATAATGGAACTATTTTCTTTTTCACTGTCAAGCATCCGGGTTGCAGTAGAGACTTTTATGCAGCTTCCCTTTAGAGCAAAAAAATTTGGACTGTTCTGCACAAAACCAGTTACATTACATATTGACTTCTGTGAAGACAGTGCTGAAATTGTGTAAGTACAGCTTCCAAAATACATTGACTACTTAGTCTTAAATCTGTGATGTTTACACCAAGTCAGTTCCTCTTTAGAAGCACTAAGCCTTTGGAAGGGCCTTTTTCTTCCTTGGGGAGTGTCCCTCTTTTTTCCCCCTTTAACCTGTGATTTTAACAGCAGTTTACTGAAAAGTTGGATTTTCATTCATTCATTGTTACACATTTCCCTCCCCCCCTTCCTTTTCCCTTCACCATCTCCCAGTTCACTTTCTTTTTTTTTTAAATAGTCATTGTTGCACAGTTTCTCCCCCCTCCCCATTCCACTTTTCAGTGTACCTCTTATTCTGGACTGTTGTCTTACAGGCAGTACCTAATTATATATTCATTTAAAATAGTTCTTTCCTTCATCTGTCTGTTCCAATGCAGTGTTCGTTATCCAGCCCCTCTTTTCCTAGTTTCCTCCCAACCTCCCATGGCAGTCCTGTTTTATAACAGTGTTATGCAATATTTGTCATTTGTGACTAAGATAATTTCACTTGGCGTAATGTCCTCCAGAGTCTCCCATGTTCTGTAATGTTTTATGAGTTACTTTTTTTTTCAGTGCTGCATAGGATCCCATTGTGTGACTATATCATAGTTGTTCTGTCCATTTACTTATTGGTGAGCACTTGGGTTGCTTCCATCTCTTTGCTATGGTGAATAAGGTAGCAGTAAACATGGATGTGCATATATCTGTTTGGGTGGTGGCTCTGGAGTCTTTAGGGTATATGCGTAGTAGTGTAGTTGCTGGATCAAATTGTATTTCTATTTCCAAGTTTTTGAGAAAGTGCCAGGTTGCCTTCCATAGTGGTTGAACCATTTTACACTCCTACCAGCAGTCAATTAAGTGTTCCAGTCTCTCCACAATCTCACCAGCACTTGTTGTTTGCTGCTCTGTTGAGCTTTGCTATTGTTGCTGGGGTGAGAGGATATCTCATAGTTGTTTTGAGGGTGTCTTCTGTGTTCATCAGGGTTTGTCATCAGGTTGTACAGTAGAGACCTCCCTTTGTCCCCCCTTTCCCCCTTCCTTGTTAGTGAATTTATAGATAACCAGTGACCTGTAAAGAAAAAACTCACACATATATGTCTAATATGTTTCATTAAAAAAGCCCTTTGCATTCTTCTCCAGCTCCAGTCCTCCTCTCTGGGAGGCCACTGTGATCTGTTCAGATACAGAACTTCCAGCCCTTTTAAAAAGTGCTTTCATAAACATTCATATGCATGGAGTTTTCAATGAAGAATGGAATGTACTATCTGATGTTTTTGTTTAAGAACATACATTGAATGTCTTTGCTGAGAATGTATGAATGGGAATTAGAGTCAGCAGAGGGAGACGTGCTATGGGTAATTGAGACTGGCTCATTCCAGGAAATTAGAGCTTTCCCATCACCACTAGCCTGTATGGAAACTTTACTGTTCCAACCTTTGCTGGGCATTAAGATTCTGCTCTCAGATCTCTGCCTCCAGGAACTTTGTGGCCAGGAAGACATACAGATCACTATGGTCAGTTGTATTGGGATGAATGATGGTGGTGGGCACAGAGCACTCCAGTGTCTCGAGGAAGGGGACCCAACAGCATGGCCCATTCTCAAGGCCTCTGTCCATGTTAGTGTAGACAGTAGCCTTGGAGAGAACTACTAAGATTTGCCTTAGATCATCATCCCAGAGCAGAGCCAAAGCCAAGCTACTTACTTGTTATCTGTACAAAATACACTGTGATAAATATCCAGCATGTGATTTATAAGATGGTACTGGATGACTAACCTCAGAATCTTATTTACTGAAGATACATTTGTTCACTGTTCCAGGCCTGCCAAGAAGTGGGACAATGCTGCTGTTCAGTACTTTCAGAATATTATAAAAGGTAAAGCAAGTTCATGGTCACTCAGTGTGCGCTGACCTGGCATGGGGGTGGGGGAGAACTTGAGAGCTTAACCTTCTTTTCATGAAGCGGTATGGAATCTGCCTGCTTAGCTGTTTTACTCTCCTTGTATGGGGGTCCATTAATTATTCAAAGCTTATTTTAAACAAGGGCTCTGGAACTTTGGAAATTGATACAGATGTCAGTAACTGAGAATCTAAATCACGAGAAGGCTGTTTGAGTAGAAAATCCCTAAATAATGGTTGACTCTTAGTTTTATAAAGGAGCCACTGCCCTGAAAAATCAGTTTATTTTTCTTTCATTGATCCAGCAGCTGATGAAGAAGATACTAGTGAGGGGTACTGTTGTAGTTAGGTGCTGTTGAGCCAACTGTGACTCACAGCAGTCCTATAACCAACAGATCCTGGACCATCTACACAATCTTTGATATGCCCAAACCTATGTTAGAGTCACTGTTCACTGAGAGTCGTCTTCCCTTTCTTGAGCCCTCTTACCTTTCCTAGCATAATACATTTGTCCAAGGACTGGGTGCTCCTGAAAGTATGTGAGACGAGTGTCACAGTCCTGTTGTCTAAGGAGCACCCTGGTTGCACTTCTCTAAGACAGACTTGCTTGGTCTTTTGGCATTCCATGGGATGGTCAGTATTCTTCACCGTCACCCATTTCAAAGGCATCAGTCTCCTGTCATCCTTATTCATTTTACAACTTTCAGAAGTATAAGAAGCAATTGGATAAAAACCATGGCTAGGGTCAAGTGCCCCTTAGTTTTTAAACTGATGGTCTTTCTCTTTGTTAACAAACTGATAGCACTTTGGAGTGGTCCTTGGCTGCAGACTTTCCCAGTGTAACCTGTTTTTTGCTTTCTTGACTGCTACAAGCATGAGTTTTGAGTATGGATCCAAATAAAATGAAATTGTTCACAATTTCAGTTTTGTCTATCATGGTTGTAAAATGACCTCTCCTAACTCCACAAAAGGAAACCATCCCTGTCAGTAATATCCACAGTACAAGAGTAATTCCTATAAGGTGAGATCGGGTCTCCCACGCTCCTGCCCCTTCTTTTCCTAATTCCGACACCAATCTTATTATTCTTGTGGGTCTGAAATTCATTGCAGTGACTCTACAGACTTACCAGAGCCATACGGTTATGGAGTTTGTTAGGGAAGTTAGCAGGCTGTAGTTCAGGTAGGCAGCAAGATATAATCCCTCAATACAGAGAGCTTCTCGAGTGTGCTTGTAGCCTCTTTGACCTTCAGCCTCAAGGCTTAGGTCAGTGTGGGAAAGTTTCCTTAGTCCTACCAGTGATATTATCTTCCCTCAGTATCCCAGCAGCTTGGGTGGAGGTCTCTGGCTCTAATGGACTCTCGTCTGTTTCATGTCATTCTCTGGTTCTGTACTGAGTCTTCTGTTGCTTTTGTGTACAGTCCGGTCTGGCTGATGCAGGCATCTCTGGCCCCAAAGGATGGACACTGGTTCCTTTTCCTTGTTGGTATTGAGATTCCCCATTTCTGTCACTTAATCTGCTCAATTTAATGGTGAGACTAGCCAGCCCCCTTTTGAGTAGACTAACATACTCCATAGGATCCTGCAACATCAAAGTCAGTGGCTTGGAAAGCCATTTGTACAATAAACCTTTGACACCGCAGTAGTGATGTTACCTGTTGGTCTGTGGTGAGGAATTTTGTTTTGAGATGTAATACATACTGAAGGCTATAGCTGTTGATTTTCTCTAATAAATGCTTCAAGTCTCCTTTACTTTGTGCAAGCAGGGTTCTGTCATCTGCATAAAGAGGATTGTTGATGAGTCTTCCTCCAATCTTGATGCCACATTCTTTTTTATATAGTCAGCTTCTTGAAATGATTTGCTCAGTGTACAAATGGCTTAAATATTGTTGATTGCTGTCGAGTCGAGCACAACTCATACCAACCCTATGAACAAAAGGCCTGAAGCTTTTCTATAACTATCCACATTTGTCAAAGTTCATAGAGTTTCCAGAGGCATGTTGTTTAAGAAGTGAATGCCACTCCTGCTTCCAAGCATAGGTATAGAGAGAGGATAAAACTCCGACACACATCTTTCCTGATTTAAAACCCTGCAGTATTCTCTTGTTCTGTTCAGACAACAGCTTCTTGATTTCAGCTTTCAAATGAGCATAATTGTCTGTAATTCCTGCTCTTCTCAGTGTTATCCATCATTCACAGAAGACCCTCCAGGGTATGGATTAATGAAAGTGACTGTGGCAGTGGGCTCAAGTGTTTTGGGGATGATAAAGGATAGGATAGGGTTTGTGTCTGTTATAGCAGCAGCAGCAACATTGTTAATTTAAGATGTACAAAAGAAATTTTTTTCTTTTTAGTATTTTTACATTCTTACTATATAAAATCTTCTTTGTGACTTCTATTTAAATTCCTGGTAATGAAGAATCAAAGGAGTTTGCCAGCGTTTTATGACTGTTTAGTGGTGGAGAATTGACTAGTCATGTCGCACTTTATTGGGATCCTGCCCCTCGTCTGTGCTTCTCCATTATAGTATTTTGAACCTGATAGAAATGGGAGGTCTTGGAAGGTTATCTATTTAGGAATTTGAACCCTCCTGAGGGGTTGAGCCCCCTGAGGGATTCATGCTATGAAAATGAGGTATGGAGGAGGCCAGCTGCCTACTTTTAAATTCTCTCCAACCATTTTTGCAATTTAACCTTCTTTCATTCTTGTTTTCTCTCCATAAAATGACAATAATAGTACTTACTTTAAAAAAATTGTCTGAAGAATGAAATGAAATAAAACTTAAAAAGGACTTATCATAGTAGAAGCTACATAGGAAGAACTTAACTCATGAACCTACTCTGGGCCATTAAGACTATCCCAAAGTAGCTAAGTCCACTGACCCATGGAATATGTGGAGGAATAGAACGGATTATGAAATGAAGATGATGGCTGGAAATTTATGTTTGAGAGTCATTTGAAGCAAAGAGAGGGCGAAGGATGTGGGATGATATTTATAGGATGGCAAAAGAAGGATGCCATTGATAGAGGAAAAATAATAAAGGACTTGCTGCCTAGTCAGGAGACCCTTGAACTCGCCAGACATCAGGTCCATCCCCTCTAAGCCCCTGACCAATCTTGGGGCAGAGAGCCTCTGATATCCGCAGCTGAGCAATCTGAGGTGGTTTTTGTTGTTGTTATGTACCATCGAATCATTTGCGACTCATAGCGACCCTATGTACAAGAGCCCTAAACGCCGTTCTATCCTGTGCCAACCTCGCTATCTCAAACACATTCATTCCCACCACTCCACTCACAGAATCGATCCATCTCATCGAGGGTCTTCCTCTCCAGCACCGTCCCTCCACTCTCCCAAACATGATGTCCCTCTCCAAGGACCAGTCCCTCCTTGCAAGATGCCCAAAGTATGTCAGATGAAGCTTCAGAATCCTTGACTCCAGGGACCATTCTGGCTTCACCCTCTCCAGCACAAACCTGTTTGTTCTCCTAGCAGTCCATGGTATATTCAACACTCTTCTCCAGCACCACAACTCAAAGGCATCAATTCTCTTTCTATCATCCCTAGTCACTGTCCAACTCTCCAATGCATAGTACATAATTGCAAAGACTATAGCCTGGATCAGGCGCACCTTAGTCTCCACCCTGACATTGTTGCACTTCAGTACTCTTGAGAGGTCCCTCACAGCTGACTTTCCCAATGCAATTCGTCTCCTGATTTCCTGGCTGCTGTTACCAAGAGTGTTGACTGTGGAGCCAGGTAAACTAAAACTGTTAACTATCTCAATCTCTTCACTATCCATACTGATGCTGCCAATTGGCCCAGTGGTGAGAATCTTTGTTTTCTTGATAATGAGCTTCAATGCATATTGAAGATTGCAGTCCTTGACTTTCTGCAGCAAGCGCTTCAGGTCCTCCTCAGTTTCAGCAAGCAGGGTTGTGTCATCTGCATAACGCAGGTTGTTGACGATTCTTCCACCAATCCTGATTCCTGACATAATTTCAATTTCAGGTATCAGCAAGCTTTCATTTGTTATTTAAACATGTTTAAAACATTTTTTTTGCTGTTTAGCTACTACTCATGTGGAAGCCAAATTGTGTGCTGTGGAAAAAGATATTTTTGAAGTTTACCTTTATGTAACTATAAAAAATGAGAAGGTAAGTGAAAGACTTAAACTTTAAAAATACTTTATTCTTCATTTAAAATGTATGTGTATGTGTGTGTGTGTGTGTATATATATATTTTATAAAACTCTGGTAAGGATTTGTACTGCCAACCAAAAGTCACGCTATTTGAATTCACCAGCTGCTTCATGAAAAAAAGATGAACCGTCTCCAGCTGTGCACTTTACAGCCCCTGAAGACCTGTTGGAGGTTCAGTCAGGAGTCAGCTCTAGTCAGCAGTACAGAACAGCAGCATATAGATTGGTTTCGGGGGAGTTGCCTCTGATTCTTCTTTTTAATTGTTGTTAATATATATTGTTTATGTGAAAGTTTACAAATCATTGTGATTTTTCCAAAGTCCTGTTTTATAATATTAGTTGCCATTGATATCTGTAAGTTTGATTGTCTTTGTCTGTCAGTTTCTTGTATTGGGCGTGTGATTTGAATGTTGCTACTCTTAGAAGCTTAAATATGTATGTGCTTGCTTGTTTATTGTCTGTCAGATACTGTACTGAAGTGGAGCTCCCAATTAATACAGACAAGGAAGAAAGATTGACCATCCACTTCTGGAATATCCGGCTTTCTTAAACCCTATGGACAGTAGGCACAGTTATACAGCTAGATTGTTAGATACAGCACGGAAGGTGGAGCCCTCAAATGAGAAGATAGTGAGAAGTGAGGGAGAACAGTTGCAGATGCCAACTAATGATTGGAAAATGAAATATATGAAATATGAATGTAGGGAAATTGGACATTATGATAAGTGAAACACGTCAAGATTGACTTACTAGGTATTAGCAAGTAGGGTGAACCAGCAATGACCACCTTGAATCAGTCAGTCATATGATTTACTATTCCAGGAATGAAAAATTAAGAATGGTGTTGCATTCAAAGTTAAAAAATCATTTCAAAATCTATCCTGAAGTATAATGATGTGAGCAACAGGATACTTAACTCTCTATGCACACACAAGGAAGACCTATTAACACCACTGTTGCTCAGACATGGACAGCAACGGCAGAAGTCAGAGATGGGGGGATTGAGAATTTCTGTCATCTTTTGCAGTCCAAAATTAATGCAGTCAAGATATATAAACCATAAACGACTGCAATGCAAAAGTTGGAAACAATGAAGACATAATACTGATTGGAAAATAAAGACTTGGTGATAGAAATGAGACTGGAGGGGGAGCGAGCAGCGGCGCCGTCATGAGGCCCAGCGCAGCAGCGGTCCACACAGTACTTTAGGATTGTTATCAAAGACATGATTTCACCTCACTTCATCAACGCCCATAAACTTTTTCTTCTTTTTGGACTCCTATTTTACACCACAATGCAGCAAGCTTTAGAACTAGCTTTGAATCGTGCAGAGTATATTATTGAAAGTGCCTGACAGAAACCTCCTAAAAGGAAATACTTACCTGGTGGAAGGAAATCTATATTTCAGAAACTTTATGATTTATATACTGGAGAATGTGAGAAAGAGCCAGAGGTTACGAAATTAAGAAGAAATGTGAACTTGTTAGAAAAGCTTGTTATGCAAGAGATGTTGTCTTGTGGTCAACCTATACCCAGGAAATGCGGGATATTCTCTGATGCTCAGGGGGGAAAATGGATCAGATTCTGAGACCATTCGATTGCCATACGAAGAAGGGGAATTACTTGAATATTTGGATGCAGAAGAATTACCTCCTATTTTGGTTGATCTGGAAAAATCTCAGGTTAATATTTTCCATTGTGGATGTGTCATAGCAGAAATACATGACTACAGGCAGTCTGGTAACATGAAATCTCCTGGTTACCAAAGTAGACATATTCTTTTACGCCCAACAATGCAGACTTTAATCTGTGATGTACATTCAATAACAAGTGATAACCATAAATGGACCCAGGAAGACAAACTTTTACTTGAGAGCCAGCTGATCTTGGCGATGGCTGAACCACTGTGTCTTGACCCTTCTGTGTCCGTAGCCTGCACTACAAACAGACTGCTTTATGACAAGCAGAAGATGAACACATGGCCAATGAAACGGTGTTTCAAGAAGTATTCTAGATCCTCTCTGAATAGGCAGCAGGACCTGTCTCACTGTTCACTTCCTCCTCAGTTAAGATTACTTGATTTCTTACAAGAAAGAAAAGCAGGTCAGCATTATGACCTCAAAATCTCCAAAGCAGGAAATTGTGTAGATATGTGGAAATGGAACACCTGTAATTTGGCTGTACCCTCTGAAGTAGATGTAGAAAAATATGCTAAAGTGGAAAAATCTATCAAATCTGATGACTCACAACCAACAATATGGCCAGCCCATGATGTAAAAGATGAATATGTATTTGAATGTGAAGGTGGTAATCAGTATCAGAAAACAAAATTGACCATTATGCAGTCACTTGGTGATCCACTGTACTATGGTAAAATACAGCCATGTAAAGATGATGAAGAAGGCGATAGCCAGATGTCTTCATCCCACTCCTCTACAGATGATCATTCAAATTGGTTCATTATTGGATCAAAGACTGATGCTCAGAGAATAGTCAATCAGCACCAGGAATTGGTCCAGAATGAAGCCAAATGTCCAGTTAAAATGTCACACACGTCCAGTGGCTCAGCCACTCTGAGTCAGCATTCTCCAGGAAAAGAATCAGAATCTGAGACTGTGTCCATTCAGTCATCAGTGTTGGGGAAGGGAGTGAAGCATCGGCCTCCACCCATCAAACTTCCCTCAAGCTCAGGAACTAGTTCCTCAGGTAATTATTTCACCCCACAACAAGCAAGCAGCTTTCTCAAGTCTCCAACGCCTCCTCCTGCTTCTAAGCCCCCGAGTCTGTCTTGGAAGTCGTCTGTGGATCTCAGCCAAGTTAGCATGCTTTCTCCAGCTGCCTTGTCACCTGCTAGCTCATCACAAAGTTCTGGAACTCCTAAATCATCTACTCCTACACCAACCTCTTCATCGACCCCACACCCTCCTGATGCCAGAACTCAACTCCTATTACCCCTACTGCCACCCCTACTCCCCAAGATTCAGGCTTCACCCCTCAGCCCACTTTGTTAACTCAGTTTGCTCAGCAGCAAAGGTCTCTGAGCCAGGCAATGCCTGTAACGACCATTCCTCTTTCCACCATGGTAACATCTATAACTCCAGGAACCTCTGCTACCCAAGTCATGGCAAATTCCGCTGGCCTTAACTTCATCAATGTAGTGGGCTCTGTTTGTGGAGCCCAGGCTTTGATGAGTGGTTCAAACTCCATGCTGGGCTGTAACACTGGTGCCGTAACTCCTGCAGGAATAAATCTGAGTGGCCTTCTTCCCTCAGGAGGTCTGCTGCCCAGTGCACTGCCAGGTGCTCTGCCAACTTCGCAAGCAGGTGTTCCGTTTGGTTTAAAAAATACATCAAGTCTCAGGCCATTAAATCGACTCCAGCTCTCCAGCGGCTCATTCATCTTTAACCCTCTGCAGCAGCAGCAGCAGCTCTCTCTGTTCACTCCGCAGTCACCTCAGCAGCCCACCGCTTCCAGTCACGCGCAGCCGCAGCCGGGGGAGCAGGTTCCTGAACAAGGTTCAGCCGGTCAAGAACAGGCCTTATCTGCTCAGCAAGTTGCTGTTATCAACCTTAGTGGAGTAGGGGGCTTCATGCAGTCCCTGGCAACTGCAGTTGTGATTCTTGCAGCATCAAATGGCTATGGCAGCGGCGGCGGCACAAACAGCTCAGCTCCATCATCGTCGGCACTCAGGCAGCCAGTCAAAAAGTAAGATGAAGAGAGGCACGCCAACCACTCCAAAATTCTGACTCTGACATTATTTTTTTCTCTTTGAAAAGACTAGAGCATTGAATCAAAGATTCTGAGTTTTTACTTAATTTTTGTTTTTGGTTTTTTAATGTGTCAGTATTTTACATTGCTAGATGTACAGACTTTATACAGAAGCACAACCCCATGGTTTTTAAATAAAACAGAGAAATGATTTAACCAAACAACAACAACAACAAAAAAAGAAATGAGGCTGGAGAACAAATGATTAAATTTGGTATGTTCAGTGATTAATTCATTGCAAATAACTTTTAAGAAATGGTGATCATGCAACAATGAATGAATGGAAACCCAAAATCTCTGTAAATGTTTATGAAAATTAATAAAATATAATTAAAGAAAAAAAAAGAAAACTGATAAAAAGAAAAAAAAAAGAAATGGTGATCATACGCATGGACCTCACCTGATAGACTGCACAGAAATCAGATTACTTGCTGTCCTATTAAACTTTGCCACTGCTACTGGAGTGAGATGATATCTCATTGTGGTTTTGATTTGCATCTCTCTTATTGCTAGTGATTTTGGGCATTTCTTCATGTTTCTGTTGGCCATATGAATATCTTCCTCTGAAGATTCTTTCCATGTCTTTTGCCCATTTTGTAATTGTATTAACAGTATTTTACTTGTGTAGGCCCTGTGGGATCCTGTATACTTTTGATACAAGACCCTTGTCTGAAATGGTATTGCCAAATGTTTTTTTTCCCAGTCTATTTCTTCCACTCTATTGGAAAATGTTTTTGATGCACAAAGTGATTTAATTTTTAAAAGATTCCATCCATCAATTCTGTCCTCTCCAGATTGCACATTTCTGGCTGTATTTGACAGTCTCTTTATACCATAGACTAAGCCATCTAAGCTTGATTCAGTTTGTCTCTGAACTTTTTGGTTTGGGGCTTTACTCTCAGGTCTCTGATCCACCTTGAGCTGATTTTTGTGTATGGTATGAGATGTGGATCCTATTTCAGCTTTCTGCTGTTTTACCAGCACAATTTGTTAAAGAGTTTATAATTTCCCCATTTGATTTCCTTGTTAATTATCAGTTGACCGTAGATAGCTAGGTCTATTTCTGGGTTCTCAACAGGACAGCAAGTAATAAATGTTGGAGAGGATGTGAAGAGATAGCAGCACATTGTTGGTGGGATTGTAAAATGGTACAACTACTCTGGAAGGCAGTTTGACATTTCCTCAAAAAGCTGAACGTAGAAATTCCATATGATCCAGCTATTCCAGTGCTTGGAATATACCCTAAGAAAATGAGAACTGAGACACAAATGGAGACTTGTACACCAGTGTTCATAGCAGCGTTGTTCAGCATGGCAGGAACATGGAAACAGCTCAGATCTCCAACCACAATCGAATGGATTAAGAAATTACAGTACATTCACATGGTGGAATACTATGCAGCATGCAGGAGCAGTGATTTTGTAAATTACTGCCTACCTTGGAAGAGACTGAAGAGCGTTATGCTGAGTGAACGAATTCATTCCCATTAGGACAAATACTGTATAAGACCATTATTGGAGAGTGAATGTGAGGATCCAAGGTAGGAGAGGGTAGGAGCAGAGGGGTGAGGATGGGTGGGGGGCAGGGATGGTTAATCATAGGGTCACACAATTTGATGGGTGGAGGGAAGGCTGGGTGAAGCAAATGGAAAAAATCTGGTGTAAAAAACAATGTATACAAACTTTGTAAATAAAGTAATATAAAAAATTTTTTTAAAAAAGATATCAGATTAACTATGTCTATGGAAAGACTTGTTGGAGAAGCTCAGTATTGGCAGCCAAAACCACGTCAGGTGCTGAATAAGTAAATAAGTATGACGGAAGAAAAATTGATGCTTCTGAGTTGTGACATTGGAGAAGAGTACCAAGCATGGACTGTCCAAAACCAAACAGAGATGCAGCCCGAGAGCTTTTTAGAGGCACGGATGGCAAAACTTCGTCTCACATCCTTTGGGCATGTTGCTAGAAGAGGGTATTCTTTCGTCAGTGAAAAAGAGGAAAATTAGTACTAGAAAGATGGAAGGTCAGAGAAGAAGAAGACCCTCAACAAGATGGACTGATGTAGTGACTGCAGCACCGGACTGAAGTATGTCAGAGGTGATGAGGATGGCACAGGATAGGACAGGAGACAGATCAGTTACTCATACGGTCACTATGAGTTGTACTTAACTGGATCCCTCTTGTCCTTCCAAGATTGATTCTTTAGTTTTTTATAAAACTGGTTTTATAACATCATTGTTTTTAAAAAATTTAAAAAAATAACATCATTGTTTTTCTGACTGGCGAATTTTACTTCGTATAAGTCATCCATGTTGTGTAATATTTCATTGATTCTTGATATTTTTTTTAAATGTCCCATGGTGCTCTTTTAGGCGAATGTACAACAGTTTCTTTAGCCATTTGTTGATCTTGAATTGTTTCGGACTCCACTCAATTGGCATACATACTTAGTAGTAATATTTCTAGATCATTAAGGTATTTCTGTTCCAGCTTTCTAAGGAAGTACCACACTACTTTGTATAATTGTTGCACCAATTTCTATTCCTAAAGTGGTATGTGAGGGTTCTCGTCCCTCCACCCTTGCCAGAATTTGTTGTTTGTTGTTGTGTTGAACTTTATTTATTTATTGACAGGGTAAAAAGATACTTTGTTTTAACTTGCATCTCTCTCACAGCTAATAATAAGCATTTCTTCATGGGTTTATTTCCGTTTGAATGTCTTTGGTGAAGTGTCTTTCAAAACTTCTGCCCATCTTGTAATTGAGTTATTTGTCTTGTTGAGGTGTTGGGAGTATTCTGTAAATTATGATAAACTTGTTTGATTTGTCGTTGTTCAATATTTTTCTAGTTGTAGTTTCTCTTTTTATTTCTTTAAAGAAATGTTAGGATGCATGCAAGGATTTAATTTTTATGGGTCCAAACCCTTCAATTTATCCTCATTTTCAATTATATTTGATAGGCTGTTTATAGCACAACTCTCAAGTTTGCTCCAGTTTTTTATTTGATGGTCTTTATAGTTTAAAATTTTAAGCCTTGATCCTTCTTGAGTTAATTTTTGCTTATAGTATGAGATACAGATAAAATATTTAAAATACTGAAAGAATATTAATAGAAAAAAGAGCATGAAAGAGCATAGATATTTTCTTAGTCTTTCAAAGAAAGACTAAGCCACATACATTTTATTGTTTTTGTTTTGTGCCGTCAAGTTGACTATGACTCATAGTGACCCTATGAATAATGGCTCTAAACTGTGTCTTATCCTGAGCCAACCTCACCATGTCTGACAGTCACTGTGTCAGTCCATCTCATCTTGTATCATCCTCCCCTACACTGATGCTCTGTTCTTCTGAGTATGATGTTCTTTTCCAAGGACTGCTCCCTCCTGACAATATGCCCAGTATGTGAAGTGGAGCTTGAAAATCCTTGCCTCCGAAGAGAAATCTGGTTTCACCCTTTCCAAGAAAGACTTGTTTGTTCTCTTGGCAATCGGCAGTATACTATGTTCAGTACACTTCTCCAGCACAAGACAAAGGCTTTGGTTCTTCTTCTGTGATCTTGATTCTTTACCCAGCTCTCAGATACATGGCAAGCAATTGAATGGCCTGGAGTAGGTCACCTTAGTCTCTATACTGACATCGTTGCTCTTTAGTGGAGAGGTCCTTGAAAAAAAGCAGCAGACTTTTCTCAGAGCATCTTGTCTTTTGATTTCCTGACTGCTGGCGCCAAGAATGTTATTGTGGATCTAAACAGGGTGAAATTGTTAACAACCACAATCTTTTCTCCATATTGGTACTGCCAGTTGGCCTTGTGATGAGGATCTTTGTTTTCTTGATGTTGAGATGTAATCCATATTGAAGACTGCAGTTACTCACTTTCTGCAACAAACTCTTATGGCCTCCTCAGTTTTGGCAAGCAAGGTTGTGTCATCTTCATAACACATGTTTCTGATGTGTCTCCTCCCATTCTGATTCCATTCTTCTTCATAAAGTCCAGCCTCTTAAATGATCCGTTGTTCTGAATGTGGATTGAAAAGATAGGAGAAAGGATACATCCCTGACAACACTAATTTATTTTCTTTTTAACCATATAGTTTTAACCATACAATTTCCTTGCTCTGTTCCAAGAACAGCTTTTTAGTCCAGTTAACAGATTTTGCACGAACACAAATGAAGTATCCTGGAATTCCCGATCTTCTCAGTGTTAGCCACAATTTGTTTTGATCCAGTCAGATGCCTTTGGGTAGTTGATAAAATGCAAATAGACATTCTTTGGTACTCTCTGCTTCTGTACCATCTTGACATCAGCATTGTTATCCCTAATGGCACAGTGTCGTCTAAACCTGGCTTGTATTTCTGGTAGTTCCTCCTTTCTCATTTCCATGTCTGTCTTTCCTACCACTTCCTGCTTACTGAATTCTCTCCCTGAGCAAATGCTACCCTCTTGATTTAATATTATTCTAAGGACTAAGTATCTCACTGGTGTTACTTATCATGTGTTTTATTGTTATTAGGTGCCATTGAGTTGCATATGACTCCTAGCAACCCTATGAACAACAGATCTGAACTCTGTCCTGTCCTATCCTGTGTCATCCTCACACTCTGAGACACTCTTGAGCCAATTGCTGCAGTTCGCCTTATAGCCCTGTCTGTTGTTTGCCTGAAAGTTGACCACGGCATGTGTTTTGTTTCAGATTTGAAGGATGACCATGGCTTGTAGTCTGAGGGATCACCAGCTTCCATCAGCCCAATAAGCCTTACTGCTTACAGGGTTTTTTAGTTTAGTCTCGTATTTTTCACCAACTTGGTCTATTATGTTTTACTGTGACCATGTGGAGCACTGACCTGTAATTAAATTTCTAAAGATACAGTTAGAAATGTGTCAAGTTCATAACCCATAGACTGTAGAGATGTTACTCCATTTTTGTATCATCAGAGATTTTGAAGATGGCACAGGATAAGACAGAATTCAGGTATGTTCTTCATAGGCTCACTGAATCATACTCCGCTTAATGACACCTAACAGCAGCTACCACTTTCCCCAAATTTTGGTTGCTTTTCATCTGACTGTAGGGATTGGGTGGCCTCCTCATACACAGTGTCAGAAACCCGCAGAGTCACACAAGATAGGATCTGCGAGCTCTCTATAATCTCCTTGATCAGGTAACACCTTTCACCCAGAAGTGTGTCGGCTACCTTAACCTCATCTTTTGGGAAAGGATATCTTCAGTCTTCTACCTGCTTTGGGGTCTGGGGTTAAAATTGGGTGGCCTCATCACCCACAGTGTCTGGAACCCACGAAGTCGTACAAGATAGGATCTGAGAACTCTCTAGAATCTCCTTCATCAGGTAACATCTTTCTCCCAATGCAATCCATCTCCTGATTTCCTGACAGCTGAAAGCAGGAGTGACATCCACTTCCTAAATAGCATGCCTCCAGAAACTCTATGAACTTTAGTAAATGTCAGTAGTTGTAGAGGGGCTTCAGACCTTTTGTACATAGGGTCACTAGAGTCATGCTTGACTTGAAGGCAATCAACAACAACATAGGCCTAAGCACACCAGCGATAATGAGGATGGCATGGAATTGGGCAGGGTTTCATTCTGTTGCACATAGAATTACTGTACGTTGGGACTTACTTGACAACACCTAACAGAAACACTGTCCACCTTGGTAAAAGAAGTAAAATATTGGCTCTAGAACCTGTCTTGTAAAACATCTTTTAAACAGATTTTCTGCAGATCTACTGATGACTTTTCTTTTGCTTTCCAAGAATAAGCCTCTTTCTTTCTGTGCCTGGTTGTATATTAATGGAAACATCATCTTAATTCAAGATGATAAATGTAAGGAGGGCAGGACAGAACTTGAAATGGATGTATGAGATCACATTACTAGGAAATGAAGTTAAAAGTCAGCAGCTCTTTTCCAGCTCCAGGACAGCACATGTTCCTACACATGTACTCTTTTAATCTGATTTCTTTTAATCAGCTAACTTAAAGAGATAGCTGTTGGGTTGCACATATCTATGAATCATTCTTTTTATGTACTTTCCCGTTGAATAAATAAACTACATTTTGCGTATCTATTTGCATTTGAATTATCATTTTTGGGATTATTGCAAGTAAAGCTGCTATGAAAATTTGTGTACAAGCATATGAAGTCTTCATGTAAGCATATATGAATTTTTCTCTTGGATAAATATGTAGGAGTGAAGCTGTTAAGAAACTGCCAATTTTCAAAGCTGTTGGTCATTTTTAAGTCCAACAGTGTAAGCGAATATGAATTTTTCACTAGAAGTAACACTTGTCATTCTTTTTCCATTTTAATCATTATGATAAGTGTGCAGTGTATTTCATTGTGGTTTAAGTTTTTATTTCCTTAAAATGATTTCGAATATATTTTCATTTGCTTGTTTGCAATCTGTATATCTGTCTGCTTTGATAGATATTATGCCTATTTTTAAAATTGTGTAATTTTTTAAATAGTAGTTTTATGAATTCTTCATGTTTTCTAGAAGAATTTCATTATTAGATATATTTCCCTCCGTTTGTTTATTGCCTTTTCATTTGCTTAAAAGTATCTTTTGAAATGCAAGAAATTTTTATTTTTTACAAAATCTGATTTATTCTTATTATGGTTTATGTTTTATCTTTGTCTTGCCACCAGATGTTTGTCTGACAAGATCTTTTAAGATGTTTCTTCAAGGACAGATTTTTATTATTCCCACCAGGAGGACTGGTCAGAGTGGTTTGATATATCACTGCCAGATAAGAAGTCCAAAGACTTGTTTCTGTCAGATTATGTCCTAGCAAATGATTTTTCCGAAGATAAAAATTTGGACTTTAGTTTGGAATAATTTTTGAAGACCTATTTGATTGTATTTATTATATTCATGAAATGTTTGAAATTTTACAGGTTTGTGTTAATGATGATCTAGTTGCAAAGAATTTCGCACGTTATGTGTCACCCGTGGAGAATAAAATCCTTAATTCTTTAGAGAAACCAAAATTGAATATGAGGAATGTAAAGTCAGCATCCTTCTGCAGTAAACTCAATCCTGCACTTACTCTTTGGCCAATGTTCTTGCAAGGAAAAGATACTCAGGGGATAAAAAGTGAGTATAGTCTCACAGCACATATCTCCTGTCAAGTGTCTGTCTTACAGGTATCTTACTGCACTGTAAATTGTTGTGAAGAGTTCTTCCCACATAGACACAGAAACTCTCGCTCTGCATTTGATACTTCATCCTACTATGAGTTGGGATTGACTTGATGGCAATGGATTTTTGATACTTTGATACGTTTTAAGGCCCTAGAACTTGAAATTCCATTGAGATCAAGAAAAACTTTTACATTTCTTTTTACACAAAGTTATATGTTTATGTTTAAAGATATTACTAAAACATGATATTATATATTTAAAGTACAAAGACATTTATTGTAGATAGCTTTAACATAAAAATTGGAAGAGTCACAAGCAAAGCATGTGAAGAACAGTTCTAAATGTTTTTGTCTTCAGTTTTTGGTGTGATGGTTTGTTGTTTTGTTGTGTGTGGGTTTTTTTTCAGTCCCTCACCTTGTTTCCCTCCCTGTAGTTTTCTTCACTCTTGTTCAGATTCCTGAACATTGGCTAATAAATGGTTGGTTTTTCTTAGAACCAAGGAATCAAGGACAATTTAAAGAGTATCCACCATACAACCATCAAATGTGGAACATCAGTACATTACAACCCTCTCACACACTCTTCCAATTTTACCAGTTGTCTCAGTAATTCTTTTATAGCAAAGTGATTCTTAAAAGGATTGTCAACAGTATGTGTAGCATCTAGGTGTTCTATATCTTTAGTCTTATTCATAGTTACTCCAGAGTAATTTGTCTCCTTGACTTTGATGCCCTTGGTACTTTTTCAGATCATAGAATAGTGATTTACATTTGTGGACTGTCCTTCAGTTTGAGCTTGGTGTTTTTCTCATAATGAAGTCCATGCTATGCATCTTTGGCAGGAATATCACAGAAGAGTTCTCATTTCATCCTTTCAGATGGCACATAATTTTGGTTTGTCCCATTGAAAATAACCATTAGTCATGTGATTATTTGATTAAGGTAGTGCCTGCCAGATGTCTCCGCTGAACGTTAATCTTTTTGTCCGTTGTAGTGAATATTTTGTAGAGTTACCATGAAACTGTGTGAATAACTCATTCCTTTTTATTTGTTCCTTCATTTTGCATTAGTATGGATTTCTGTATGCAACCCTCAAATCAGCCATTTCTTCAGTGAGCCTCCATTTAGTGAACAATGCTGTGTCTTTCTTAATTTTTTTATTATTATTTGAGTGAATGTTTACAGAGAATATTGCCTTTTCACTCAACAATTGATAGAGTTTTATGTTTGGTGGAATTGCTAACACTCCCTACAGTGTAGCAGCACTTTCCCTTTTCTTTTTTCCTTTCTCCTTCTATGTGTCTCTTCCTCCTTTCTGAGCTTTATTCCTGGACTCTGCTGCTCTTGTGACCTGGTGTGGTTGATGATTTTAGGAGTGACTACACCCTGGTGGTGATCACATTACAGGCCTCTCGATTGCTAGGCCGAAAGTTGAGCCCCAGAGGATGAATTCAGTTCCAGGTTTGAAGGGTGGTGGTGGTGGTGGTGGTTGTTGTTAAGTCGTAGATGACTCATAGCGACCCTGTGAATGGAAGACCGGAACACTTTTATAACTTTCATTGTTTCTCCAAGTTCATAGAGTATCTGGAGGCAAGCCATTTCTGAAATGGTTGCCACTAGTGAAAGGCTGTCTTGATGTTCTACTAGTCCATCAGACTAATAAGCCTGCTCATTTTTATAACTTTGAGTTTGGTCTATATTTCTCTTCACCTTTGTCTAGCACCGCCTCTTGTGGTTGCGTTCCAAGCAGTCAGCGCTGGTGGGGGAGTACCATTCTAGAGCTTCTGGTCTCAGGGTCATAGGGAGTGAGGTTCATGTGGCCTCTTAGTACTTTGGACTGTTTCTTTTTCTTTTTTGAGGGGTTTCTTTTCACCTTTTTTCCTGGACAGGAAGAGACCAGTAACTGCACCTTAAATGATCACTTGGAAGCTTTTAAGACTCCAGTGACTGGAGAGTGGCATTTTCCCCCTTGACGTTACTTCATATAATGCTTTATATAGCTTCAGCCTCCTTGTTTCCCCCATCCTCCCTACACCCTCAGTTTGTTCACCTTTTTCTAGCTCCTCATCTTTGTTCATCCTCCAAAATTGGTTCTTTCTCTTTGTTTTATAGAATTGGTTGTGGTTTTTTTTCTCTTGTTGTGTACCATCAAATTGGATCCTACTGACACAGGAGGAGATTGCCCCTTCTTCTCCAGCAGAGCAGCTGGTGGATTTGAACCATGTACCTTTGGGATTGCAACACAACTTTTTGCCACTAGGTTACCAGAGCTCCCTTGTTTCTTAGTTTTTAAATAACTAATATTCACTCAGTTTTACAAAAGGTTAATTTTTTTAATATACCTAAAATAGATTATACTGTGTTGTTGTCAAATTGACTGTGACTCATTTTGACCCTCTAAACAAGAGATCTACACCTTGCCCTAGTCTACTTGATCCTCAGGATATCTAATTTGCTCAAGCCCATTGTTATGTGGTTTTGTCAGTCCATCTTGTTGGAGGTCTTCCCCTCTTTCTCTGATCCTTTACTTTTCCAAGCAAGATCTCTTTTCCAAACACAAATAAATCTCTCCTAAACAGCACGTCCAAAGTATGTGAGATGACATTTCACCATCCTTGCCTTTAAGGAACACCTTGGTTTTCACTTTCTCTGCGACATACTTGTTTATTCTTTTGACAATTCAGTGCTCTTCTCCAACACTGCAACTCAAAAGCATCGTTTCTTCTTGTCATCTTTATTCATTATCTGATTTTCGGATGCATAGGAAGTAATTGAAAAGATCATGGCTTGAATCAGGTACACCTTAGTCTTTTGTTTGTTTGGATTTTTAATTTAAAAAACTTTATAGTGATTTGCTTACAAAGTTAATATACATTGTGTTTCACACTCTTTCGTTCACATTGTGTTTCACACTCTTTCGTTCACATTGTGTTCCATACAATCATTCCCATTAATTATGTTTTATAAAATTAATCATCATTGAGCTATGTACACCATTGTTCTATCTTTCCAGATCCTCACAGGATTTTTCCTATTTCCTTGACCCACCCACCCTTCACCCATCAAATTATGATTCCCCCCTTACCCATCTTCACCCCTCTGTTCCTACCTTCACCCCCTGCACCTTAACCTTTAAACTGACATCTTTACTCCTTAACACCTTGAAGAGGTCTTTGACAGCAGATTTTCTCAGTGACTGAGATGGAGGAGTGTGGGCCCCTGCTGTTTAACACAGAGGCATTGGGGGTAGGGAGTCCATACAGCTCTCTTTAACAAAATAGATCACAACATACCAACAAATAAGGAGGTGCCAGAGAAGAGGAAGAAAAAAACAGTATGTCACATGAGAGGAAGTTGTTCCTCTTTCTTCTGAGGATTTGAACTGTTTCTTTGGGTTGGCAGTTCAACTCCTTCAACTTGAAATATTCTGGTATAGGATTTTGGCACCTCCTGTGTTCCTAAAATGAAACTTGTCTTCACATACTTCATTTACTTTATAACTGGAAGTGAGACTGACAATTATGATCCTGAGCCATTGTTGAGACTATGTTGGTAAATGATAATCTGTTCACCATTGTTGTGTAACCACATTCCCCTACTTTTAAAACAGTAAAAATATTTTAATGCTTCTGGATTCTCTCATCATATATTTAGAATGAACACGTCAGGAAGGTTTTGTTTCTGTTCCACAGTGTTTGAGGTCTGAGCTGGTGAGACTTGAAGACTGCTGGTAATTTGACAGCTGTGTTCTTCTGAAGGGTCCGTTAGTCATATATCTAGCTTTTGATGCTGATTTTTGGCAGTGATCTCAGTGGGGGCTGTCATCTGGACCACCTTACCTTTGCATGGTTGTTCCATATAAGCTCTTAGGCTTCTTTTATTATTTTTTTTTGTAAATTGCTTAAAATTTTTATTTCTCAGATTATATTACTAGTAACAGCATTACTATTTCATAGAATCTACTATGAATTATAGCATGATTAATGACAACATTATTTGAGAGCTCAGGTGCCTTCATGAGTAAGAAGTTGCTCTTCTAACCCAAAGAAATTAGGTTCAGAACCATCAACTACTCAGAGAGAGAAAGATAAAGATGAACCATCTACTGCCATATAATATATATTGTTGTTATGTGCTATCAAGTCACCTGCAACTCGTAGTGACCCTATGTATAACAATCCTAAACCTTGCTCTATCCTGTGCCAATCTCACTGTCTCTGATACACACATTCCCATATTACCCTAGTCACTGTATCAATCCACCTCATAGAGGGTCTTCCTCTCCTGCACTGTCCCTCTACCCTCACATGCATGACGTCCTTCTCCAACGACTGGTCTTTCCTTGCAACATGTCCAAAGTAGGCTTCTTATCAATAGAGTGTCTGGATATCAAAAAGAAGCAGCCCTTTAAGAGAGCAGTCCATAATTTTGCAACATACTCTGATCTAGCTTTAGAAGTCACGTAGATCACTTTTACTGCTTTTCATAAAGCTACACAAATTCATGAAAAAATGAATACAGATCCTGTCTCTGAAAAAGTAGAATTTTATAAGAAGAGCTTATAATAGGAGATGCTATGGTGACCAATTTTTTTGAAAATAATCTACCAAAGTTTACAAATTATGTTCAATTCTTAGTAAGCCAGTAAAGGATACTCTACAACAGTTTTTAACAGTAAAAGTGTTTTTTTAAAAAATGACAATCCCTTCTAGTTAAGTTTTAATGAGTCCTGGTAGATGAGTGATCACGCATTCAGCAGCTAACTCAGAGGTTGATGATTTGCTGCTGGAAGGGTGACCCACTGCTGTCCAGTTGGTGCTAATCGTTTGTGGCCTTAGAGGGCAGAGCTGCGCCCCAGCATTTCCAATGTCTACTTCCTCTCTTGGAGGAATGGGGGATTCAGACTCTGACCTTTTGCTTCTCACCTAAGTACCTGACCACTGCACCACTGGGTGGCCCGCTAGGATGCCTTGGGACAGTTCAGGTTTATTCTGTAGGGTCATCGTAAGTTCAAATCATCTCATTGGCACATGAAAGTAAATAATAGAAAAGCATATTCCCTAATAATTAATTTCACATATTGAGATTTCATCAAGTTGCTTGCTTCTGTTATATTCCTTTTCATCCAGTTGTTATGTGTTTATGGCACTTCATCAAGGCAACTTTTATACTATTTTTTATTTGTAGATCAAGCTGTAAAATGCAGTCTGGATTCATTAACAGAGTCACCTAACAAGAGAACTAGAGAGAAACAGCAGTACATCTCTTTGAAAGACATGAGTAAGGTTGTGTTTTTAAATTATATATTAAACATACGTTTCTGAGATTTTGTCAGAGATAGAGCTTCATGAAAATCTAGGAATAAATTTTCTTTTTAGAATAGTCCTTCCTTGCCCTATGTTGAGAAGACAACAAAGTAACTCCAGCTAAACTTTGGTTAAGACAGTAGAATAGTTCCTTCAAAAAGACTTGTTTTTTTTTCATTTTAGCAAAGGTGTGAAAATCTGTTACTCTGGGACATCTTATAGTTAGGTTCAAGTGTAACTTGCCCCTCGTGTCCTTTTGACAGGTGATTGTAACTGTAGGCCATTTTCTAGAGATTGTAAGATGCCAGCTGCTGCCTGGTCTGGTGGTTTAATTGGCATCAAGTGACTTTTCATTTCTTTGTTTCTCCTTATCTGTATGTGCATAAAAGCAACTGATACTGGTGGTTTATAAAAAGAATTCTCTGATATTTCGGTTCCATAAGAATACAGATGTTTAAAAAAAAAAGGACACAACTTCCTACACTCTGGACATACAGACTGCCAATAGAGCTTACCAAGGATGTCTTAAAACAGGAGTCATGGAGAAAGACTTAAGGGAAATAAAAAAAAAAATCAAAACTCTCTCAAGTAGGTAAAAGTTGTTTAACCAAGTATGCAGGTTCTTTAATGAGCTACAGAAAGCATGAAAAACAGTGCTGCCATGCCATCATTATCAGTGTCTGTCATCAGGCAGACTCACACTGAGAGCGTGAGTTCCCAAAACAGCATCTTTGAACTTGGAGAGTAATAATACTTCTGCTCGTTTCCAGATATATTATCCATATCCTGAAAATCTATTTGCAGATACATTATATGTATTAACAAAATGAACTTTAAATAAGTGTATCCTACACTTACCCATGAAAAAACTGTATTTTGTTTTTTAGAAAATTCCATTTGCTCTAGAGAAGCTCTCCATGTGTACTGATAAAATATTTAATGAATAAACTAT
Organism: Elephantulus edwardii; assembly: GCF_000299155.1. NCBI lineage: Eukaryota > Metazoa > Chordata > Mammalia > Macroscelidea > Macroscelididae > Elephantulus > Elephantulus edwardii. The sequence goes on from NW_006399812.1 coordinate 14,716,842, forward strand.
TAAAATAGAAAAAAACCCAGATTTTACTACCATATAAACTAAAAAATGTTTTTTCCCCCAACAGCATTCTGAATCATCTGTATATTGGCCATCAAAAAGAGGCATAACTATTTATGCTGCTCAAGATACACCAGCACCAAGGTATGATTTGAAAATTTGATTTTGGACCATAGACTTAAGTGTAATACTTTTTTATACAATATTCTGTATGGTTAATTATAGGAAAAGATTTTAATTTTTTAAAAAATGGAGGCAAGAGAAGTAAAGTTCTATTGAAAAACCAAATAAGGTGCTTTTACTTCTGATCTGAAATGTATTACAAAGCCACAGCAGTCAGAGCAACTTGGCACTGGTACAGGATGAAACATAGACCAATGGAATAGAATTGGAAACAAAAAATTAAAACCACCCACCTAAGGACAGGAGGTCTTTGACAGATAAAATCCATTGAATGGGGAGAACACAACCTCTTTTATCAAAATGATACTGGGAAAACTCAATAACAGTTGGTGAAAAAATCCAAGCAAGAGCCATGTCTCACATCATACACTAACTCAAGATGGCTCAAGGACCTAAAAATAAAGCAAGAAACTATAAAGCTCCCTAAAGAAATATGTGGGTTCTACCGTTCAGGTACCTTGCACATGAACTCTGCTGTTTATAACACATGGGGAGCTGGGAATTTCTTAAGTGCAAAGGAAAGAGGTGTGGAACAGCCACGGTTTCCAGAGGACAATAGTCATCCTGCTCTGGGTTGACTTGTTCACAAGAGAGGAACACCAATATACAGGTCCTTCACAGAACCTCACCACACCGCGCGACAATATGTAGTTAAAACAGCCTAACATATATTGAGAAAAGATTCACATAATGTTAAGAAAGCAGCAGGCTACCTTAGTCACTATGAAAAAACAAAATAACTCTTCTCCTAAAAAAGCAGACCCAGTGAATACCCCAGATACAGAGAATTAGAAGAAATATGTTGATGTTGAATTACTTGAACAGCTATAGAATAATGTGTAAATAATAGAAGAAACAATGGAAACCATTCAGAGACTGACCTAGAGACAGGGATCCAGAAGAAATACATTGATGAGGAGCAACTTGAACTACTGTGGAAGAAAATGCAAAACATAAAGCATTAAAAGTATAGAGGAAGAGGCATGAGAACTTAAAAAATCATCACAAGACAGAGAAGCAACAGCCAGCACAGTACTAGAAATAACAAAAGCATGAAAATGCAATCCAAAATAGCAGAAGTATCCAAAATGCTAGAGGGACAAAAAGAACAGAAGAGATGGAACAGAGAGTCAGTGGACAGGAACCTCAATGGCAATATACTAGAAGAAAAATCAGAGATGAGACGTGATGAAAATATTAGAATCATGTGGGGTGACAAAAAAGAGAAGATGCATATGATTGCAATTCTAGAACACTAGAGGGATGGGGAAGTTTACTGAGAAAATTGTAGAAGTAGTATTAGAAGAAAACTTCCCAGGTATTATGAAGAACAGGGAACACCAACTAGACCCAAAAAGAAAAACATCAAGGCATATAATAGTCAAATTCCGTGTAATGAAACATATTGGGTGCACACCTCTTACCATATACAAAAATCAACTCGAGGTGGATCAGAGACCTAGGGTTAAATCCCAAACTGTAAAGATCATAAAAGACAAAGTAGGACCAAGATTAGAAAGCCTTTCTCCTAGTATAAGTAGGCTGACAAATACAGTCAGAAATAATACAACTAGGAGAGGATAAAATTGATGAGTGGGGCCTTCTAAAAGATTAAATCCCTGTATGCATTAAAATCTTTTTCCAACAGGGTGATAAGAAAATATACTAACTGTGAACAAACATTTGGCAATACAATCTCAAAGGTCTCATAACAGAAGAATCTTACTGGGCCTCCACAAGAAAAAGACTGATAACCCAGTTACAAAATGGACAAAAGACATGAAAAGACCATTCACAGAGGAAGATACTCAGATTGCTAACAGACAAATGAAGAAATGTTCAAAATCAGACAATAAGAGAGATGCAAATTAAAACCACAATGAGATACCATTTCACTCCAGTAACAGTGGCAAAGTTTAACAGGATTGCACGTAATAAATGTTGGGGAAGATATGGAGAGACAGGAATGCTTATACACTGTTCATAAGATTTTAACATGATAGAACCACTTTGGAAGGCAGTTTGGTGTTTCTTCAAAAAGCTGAACATAGAAATTCTATAAGACCCAGCTGTTCCACTGCTTGGCATATGTTGTTTGTTGTTGTTGTTATGTGCCATCGAGTCACTTGCTACTCATTAGTGACCCTATGTACAAGAGCTCTATACGCTCTTCTATCCTGTGCCAACCTAGCTATCTCAGACGCACTTATTCCCACCTCTCCAGTCACAGAATCGATCCATCTCATCAAAGGTCCTCCTCTCCTTCACCGCCCCTCCACTCTGCCAAACATGATGTCCTTATCCAAGGACCATTCCCTCCTTGCAACATGCCCAGAATATGTCAGACAAAGCCTCAGAATCCTTGACTTCATGGAACATTCTGGCTTCACCCTCTCCAGGACAAACCTGTTTGTTCTCCTAGCAGTCCATGGTATATTCAACACTCTTCTCCAGCACCACAACTCAAAGGCATCAGTTCTCTTTCTATCTACCCTAGTCACTGTCCAACTCTCTGATGCATAGCACGTAATTGCGAAGACTGTAGCCCGAAAACCCTATGTACAGTAGAGCTTGGCATATACCCTGAGAAAATGAGAACTGAGACGCAGAGATTTGTACACCAGTGTTCATAGCATTATTCACCATCACAGAATTATGGAAACTACTAGATGTTCAACTACAGTCAAATTACGGTCACAAAGGAGTAGTATGCAGCATGCAGGAACAATAATTTTGAAAATTAGTACCTAACTTGGGAGGGACTGAAGATCATGATCCTAAGTGAACTAAAAACAATTATTGTAGAAACAGATAACTAGTAAAATAAATATGAAGCTCCAAAGGGGGGAAGTAGGAGCAGGGGGTGAGGATGGCGAAGGGGGTATCATAAGGTTGTACAGTTTGTTGCGTATGAGGGGAGGGTAAAGGAAATGTGAAAGATCCAGTATGAAGAACAGTGTATACAAACTTTGTAAGCAAACTAGTATAAAATAAGAAAATTTAAAAATATTTTTAAAAAAACCAACAAAAACATTTGCAGCAAATTCAGGAGCTCTTAGTCAAGCCAGAAGGAGGGGTTTTCTCTTAGTGCCTTGCCCAAGTGATTGGGGCCACTTCGGAAGCAAAGGTGTAAGATAAGTGAGAGAAAGAAATAAGAATAGTACCCTCCTACTCTGCAGTCTTTGGACCATAGGGTCCTTCTCTCCAGGTTCTCCCGGCTTTGTGCTGTTAGGTTTGTACGTGACTGCACTGCTTGTTGACATGCAGGCAGTTCCAGGCTAGTAGGTGGCCTTGGAGCAGGGCTGGGAAGAAAAAAAGGATATAAACATGGGAATGTCTTGTCTCGTCCCTTTCCCCGATGACTACGGATGACAGAAAAAAGAGTAAATGCTTTAAGTTGTGCTGGAGAAGAGTACTGAACATACCGTGGACCGCTAAAAGAACATACAAGTCTCTTTTGGTTAGGGTGAAACCAAGTTTCTCCTTGGAAGTAAGGATTTTGAAGCTCTGTCTCACATACTTTGGGCACTGCCAGGAGAGATCAGTCCTTGGAGAAGAACAACGTGCGTAGAAGATTGGAGTGACAGCGCAAGAGAGGAAGACCTCAGATGAGATGGATTGATACAGTAACTGGGGTAATGGGGGGTCGGTGTGTTGGAGTCTGTGAGACTGGCTCGGGACAGGGCAGGGTTCAGAGCTGCTGTGCATAGATAGGGTCGCTATGGGTCCCATGCGATTTAATGGCCCATAACAACAGCAGCAGCATGGGGATTCTGAGACCTGTTTTCTGGGCTTGAGTCCTCTGTTGTTTGGGTGGGGTTTTTATCCCTAGAAGGAGAGTGTTTACCCCATGAACTTTTAGTTTCTCTACTTTGGGGCATGTTGCAAGGAGAAACCGGTCCTTGGAGAGGGACATCATGTTTGGGAGAGTGGAAGGACAGCGCAAGAGAGGAAGACCTTTGATGAGAGGAATCAATTCTGTGATGGGGTGGTGGAGTAAGGTGTGTCAGACACGGTGAGGTTGGCACAAGATAGAGCAGGGTTTATGGCTCTTGTACATAGGGTCGCTATGAGTCACAAACTACTCGATGGCACATAACAACCACCAATCACCTGTAAAGAGGAGCCCTGATGACCTAATGGTTTAACCTAAAGGCCAAAACAGGTTTGAACCCACCAGTGGCTTGGCAGGAAGAATGACTTGCCATTTTACTCCTGTAAAAATTGCCATCAAGAAAACTCATTTTAGACAGTTGTACTCTTGTCTTTGTGAGATAGTCAGGTTGACTGCACATAGCTCCACAGCCACCAGTTAGGATGGCTGTGTTAGTCCATCCACAGTTCATGGGAGAAGGGCGTGCTGGTCTGCTCCCATAAAAATGACGAGTCAGGATTGACTCAGCAGCACTGAACCACAACCTCCCTGTTAACACGGCTCCTGGTCTCAGGTCAGCACTGCTAGGAAGTAGAACAGAACAGAGAAGCCCATTTTTTTCAGGTTCTTTTGCAAGTTTTTACTTTTTTCACTTTTTTTTTTAAGAAGGCAGAAGAAAGGTTTATGCTTACTATATCTTGTTCAGTACTAGTAATGTCAAATCATTTTCGTGCTTAAAGCATTAGTAGATCTTTTTCAGAATTAGGGTTATATGGGTTTACAAACTTTAATAAATTGATTTTTCTTTTTAGTGTTTTATGTCAAAAACCAGATGAGAAACCACTGAGATTGGCTGAGAAGAAAGAACATGATGGGAAGAATAGCTGTGTGAAGTAACAATTTTTTTCTTCACCTGAATTTTTTTTATTGAAGTAATTGTAACACAGTTAGAAGTAGGGGAAATGATGTATTATTTTCATTTTAATTTCAAACTTGCATCCGTATAAAAAAATACAGTAAGTCAGCTGTAAACTTTCTTCCTAAAGATTTGTTCCCATGTAAGTAGTTATTTTTTGTCTCCCCTTTTAATCCTTTTTGTAAACTGAGAAATTTTATGACAAGATGATAATATAGTTGCTCTTTCAGCGCTGAACACTTTATGTGAGTTGATGTTTACATACTTTTGATTTTCTGGTGTTAAATAGGTTTACCATCTGCTGATAAAAATATTTAGTTCTTCACAGTGTGAACCTTTAGGATTTTTTTCACCTTCTGCCCTGCCAGATTTGCAAAATAGCTATAAATTGCTAAACAATAATAATTTTATGTTTCTTTAACTGATAACAACTTTTTACTGCTTTTAACCATTGTCAAAAAGTACCCTTGCACTCCACCTTACTGTGGCTGCTCGCAGGGCACTAGAGTCTACTATGGAAGCGGGTAGGTTTGGTGAATGCACTCTTTGGACCAGGGAAGGGTGTGGACTCTGCAGTCATTTGGGCCACCCCGCTTCCCAGTGGCCTTATCTGTGTCCTGTCACATCACTGTTCAGTCATTCACACTTACCCTGTGCTAGCACCTTTGAAGGCTACTATGGACCCCACAATCTAGGGTACTGTTAATGTACTTGATTTGGCAGCGTCCTCCATGAGTGTCCCTTCATCTCAATAACTGAAGGTTTCCATTGTTACCGCTTATAACCGTGCAGTTCATTGTTTTGTTGTGTGCTGTCAAATTGGAATCGAGCCATAGCTGATTTCCATTGGCAGTTACTCACATGGGAGGAGATTGCCTGTCCTTTTCCCACGGATCAGCTGATGGATTTGAACTCGATGCCTTTGGGATTGCTACACAGCTTTTTACCACTAGGCCATGGAGTGCTTGTTTTCTTGTTGGTGTTTTTTTATTTGTTTGTTTTTTTAATGACTTCAAATTATAACCTGAAAAATGAATTCTAAAATAGCACATTGTCTTTTCTTTTTGTGTTCGAGGAGTTACGTGACAGTTGAGAGCCGACTGAGTCTCAGGGAACTGTGGAGTGAAAATACAGGAAGGGAGTTGGCTTCTGAGAAACATTGTGGTGACCAGATAATCATGTGATCTTCCTCCTTGGCAACAGCACGTGATCTTGGGCTTGGATGCACTGTGTCCATACCCTGGTACACCATGATTGTGTCATTTCTGGTCAGAATAATGAAGTCTTGGAAAAAAAACACACTTAGAGGACAATCAGTGATTTGCAAGGGTCGCATCCCCATAAACTTAATGAGTAATTAAAATAACAATACTATTAGAAACCAGTACACAGTGACCTTGCAGTAATGTCCAAAATCTTGATTGACTTTAAGGGCCACCATAGAGGCTGAGCATCCGTCTAGCCTCCTCTATTTGAAGCCCATTGTATCCTTGTCGGCTTCTCACATCTGTGGCATTGCTCAGCCTGCCACTCCCAGCAAGCTGCTCTTTTCTTAATAGGTTTCTTTTACTTTACACGTAGGTCCTTTACTAGAACTGGTTTAGAAATGCCAAAATTCAAATTAAAAAAAAAAAAAAAAGAAATGCCAAAATTCCTGTAAATTCAGGAAGAGACCGTCTCAGACTTGATCATCTTCCTCATTCCAGAGTTAGAACCTAGCTTCTCCTTAGTAATACTGGGTTCCTGATGAGACTGGGGAGGGAAGAGTGGTATAAAGACCCACCTCCCGAGGTTGAGGACCATAGAGCAGATTTCTCTTGATGGATTTCTGGATACTTGAGAAACAGTTCCTCTCTGCTTAATGCTTTTGGAGATGACTAGTTAGTTCTGGTGGTGGAGTCTCAAGTGAGCTGTTCTGCTAATAAAAGTTGTGTGTGTCTGGCAGATCAAATCTGCCGGTGGCTCTGAGGGAAGAAGATGGACAGTCTCTTTCTATCATCATTTACAGCCTTGAAAACCTGGTGCAGCATGTCACTGTGGGATTAGAACTGATTTGACAACAGTGAATTTGAGGTAGTATAAACAGGACTTCTGAGCGATCATGTCACCAGTGGCTTGTGGATTTGTGCTCTATGTAGGGCTGGCCCCCAACTCCATAAGATGGGTAGTGACTGGCTCCAGCATAAGTTAGAAGATTCTGAGACTGCAGTCAGAGGGGCTGGGGAGAGTACCTTATGATTTATTAAAATGTCTGATTTGGCATGGAATGTTGGCTTCCTGCTACATATTTGTCACATAAGATATTTAACTCTAGTTTTGTTTGCACTTACCTACCTTTTTGTAATCTCATACCTGCTGGACTTTATCTTTCTTAAACCCTTCTGACATTTACTTACTTTGTATTTTGGCTTTGGGCTTTTTTTTACTGTTTATATTTAAATTCATGCACTGTTTTTCCCCTCCTCCAGCCCACCCTGCAGTGCACCCTCTGTTCCAGATTGTTGTAATATATATAATGCCTATATATACATTCCTTTCAGACAGTTCTTCCCCTCATCTGTTTTAATGTAGTGTTCATTATCTATCCATTCTCTCCCATTCTTTGCCTACACCCCCCATGTCTGTCCTCTTTTATGACAGATATTTTGTCCTTTTGTGACTGAGATATTTGACTCAGCATAATGTCTTCTAGGCTTACTCATGCTGTATAATGTTTTATGAGTTCATTGTTTTTCAGTGTTGTGTAAATGTGCCATAGATTTTCTACACATTTTTTTGTTGATGGGCACCTGGTTTGCTTCCATCTCTTTGCTATTGTGAATGATGCAGCAGTAAAAATGAATGTGTATACATCTGTTTGAGTCCTCGCTCTGGTTTCTTTAGGGTATATTCCTAGTAGTGAAATTGCCAGGTCAAATGGTACTTCTTTTTTTTTTCCAAATGGTACTTCTATTTCCAACTTTTTGAGAAAGCGCCAGACCCCCTTTCCTAGTGGTTTCATCGTTTTGCATTCCCACCAGCAGAGAATACAAGTTCAATCTCTACATCCTTACCAGTCTTTGTTAACTACCCTGCTGAACTTTGCTATTGTTGTTGGGATCTTACTTTGTACTTTTGATCTACACTTTCAAATATACTTTATTTAAGATGGAAAAATTATCTAAATACATGTATTCTTCATAAAATTATTTTAATATCAGAGATCTTGAGTATTAGTAGGGTTTTTTTATTTCTTTGTAAAAAGAATCTTGTGAACAGTCATTTATCTAAGATCATATAGGCAGCGTTGCCCAGGGATAAAGCTCAGGTGATAGGAAGAGAGAGAAAAGAGGGATGCATACACGTGAGAAGCAGGAGGCAGTGAGAGAGTACTGTTAAAATGGGAGCGACAATGTGCTGCCTTCTTCCCAGTAGAAGATACTTTTTATTTCTTTCCTCTTACTTGCCATTTTCCATATTTAAATATTCTTTCTGTATGGTTGAGGAGATGGGGAGGGTGGTGTCTCTTGAGTTTATAGTGGCCTGTTGACGTGAGTCTTAATGTGGGAGGCGACCAACCTGATGGGACACCTCTGATGTCTCTTCTCTGTGACTGGTAAGATTTCTCAGGGATGGTTTCTCCTGCCCTTGCTCTAGGGTGAAGGCCTGCCTATCATTGTCCTGAGTGCAAAGTGGCCAAAGCAGACTCTCACCCCCAAACCAGACTTATTGCTGTCAAGCCAGTTTGTACTCATTGCAACCCTCCATCAAGTTTCTGAGGCTGTACATCTTTAGAAATGCCTAGAAAGGAGGAGCTTGGCCATCTTTTTCCTGTGGTGTACTTGGTGATTTGAACAGTCATGCTTCCAGCGCTGCAACACCAGGCCTCCTAGAAGCAGTGGAAATGCTTGTTGGTTTAACCTTTCTCTTTTCAGTACAGTATCCTAATCTTCATTTGTACCTTGAGTGCCCAGGTCCTGACAGCTTCTGTTTTATCTTCAAAGAAGCAGTCTCTCAAGGTATTTGTCTGGTAGTAAGAAGTAAGATCATCTGGCATTTTCTCCCTTTGTTTTAGCCCTGGCTATACTTCCATAGTTAAAGGAACCTGGTGCTGCCAGTTCTTAGATTTTCTGAGGACTGTGCCAGTGAAGACAGGGTTAGACCTCCCATGGCTAGTGTAGGATTTGGCTACATTGGGTCTACAGAGGCAGTTACCACTTTTTCATGTATTTTTTAGCTTCCAGAATTTTGTTTTAGAATATCATTTGTGGGACTAATTTTATCTGAAGTATTTCATCTCTGTCTTTTGTTCCTTAGAGATAATGTCAAAAACCTAGATTTGGGGAATGGGACTGGCACACACACTCACAGCAGCCTCCTTGCTCCCCGGTGGCCACAAAGGCGGGAGCACAGCCTGCAGACCAACCCTTTGAATGGCTTTCATATAAAGAGATTGCAGAGCTGTTGGAATGTGTAGACACTCAGCACTGCTCGAGAAGGGCTTAAAAGTGTCCCTCGTTCAGTTCGTGGGTATCTTTGCACAAAACAGACCTGAGTGGTGATTATTGAACAGAGGTGCTTTGCTTATTCATTCCATGGTGATGGTTGCACTTTATGCCAACCTTGGAACAGAAGTGACCACTTATATAATCAACAAAATGGAACTTGCTGTGTTTTTATTAACAAGGCAGAGAAAGCTGTACTCTTATTAGAAGTTGTAGAGAAGGAGTCAGTCCCAAGCTTTAAGATCTCAGTGCTCATGGACTCTGGTGGAATGTGGCAAGAAGTGGGGGAGGGGGGTGTCATGAGTATGGAGGCATTGCAGGACTTGGGACGAATCAACAGATTGAAGCCCAACTCTACAGCACCTGAAGATCTTGCAGTGATCTGTTTCTCAAGTGGAACCGTAGGCAACCCCAAAGGAGCACAGATAACCCATCAACATATAGTGTGTGATTGTGGAAGTTTTAGGAAAGTGACAGAGGGTCTACTCAATCTCTTTCCAGATGATACATTATTTTTTCTTTCTTGCCTCCGCCTCATGCATTTGAGAGAACTATAGAGTATATAATACTGTGTAATGGAGGTAAAATAGGATTTTTCCAAGGAGGTATCAGGCTACTTATGGATGACCTCAAAGCCCACTGTCTTACCCATGGTCCCCAGACTACTGAACTGGATGTTTGACCCAAGTTTTTTGGCAAGCAAACACCACATTAAAATGGTGACTGTTTGACATTGTGTACAAGAGGAAAGAAGCCGAGCTTCACAGTGGCATCATTAGATATGACAGCCTGTGGCATAAACTCATCTTCCACAAACTAGAGTCTGGGAGGGAGAGTCAGGGTGATGCTCACAGGAGCTGTGCCGGTATCTGCCACCGTGCTGACATTCCTGAGGGCTGCCCTTGGCTGTCACTTATTTAAAGGCTATGGATAGACAGAGTGCATGACCGCCTGCTGCATGACAGTCCCTGGAGACTGGACAGCAGGCCGTGTTGGTGCTCCAGTGCATTGCAGTTACGTAAAACTTGTTGATGTGGGAGAACTTAATTACATGGCTTCCAAGGGTGAAAGTGGGGTGTGTGTGAGAGGGCCAAATGTATGTCAGGGCTACTTAAAAAGACCCAGAAAAAAAACAGTAGAGGCTTTTGACAAAGATGGCTGTTTGCACATGGGAGACACTGGAAAATGGTTACCAAATGCAACCTTGAAGATTATCGACATGAAAAAGCACATATTTAAACTGGCACAAGGAGAATACATAGCCCCTGAAAAAAAGTTTTTTTCAGTGAAAATACCTCCGTGCATAGTAAACCTGCTGCTCAAGTGTTTGTCCGTGACGAAAGCTTGCAGCCATTTCTCACAGCAGTTGTGGTACCTGATGCTGAGACATTGTGAACCTGAACCCAAAAGAGAGGATTTGAAGCAGCCTTTGAAAAACTGTCCAGAACAAGGATGTCAAAAATGCTATCCTAGGGTGGCCGGACGGAGCGACTGCCGGACTGAAGGACTGGCGGGAGGGTGGGCCAGGCGGCGCCGCCGAGGCCGGGCTGGGCCGAGCCGAGGGGCACCAGGGATGTAGCGGGCCGCCCTGCCCATGCCACAGCGCCCGGCTGCGGGCGGAGCCGGAGCCGGAGCCTGGGG
>NW_006399812.1:14728229-14804816 GCF_000299155.1 Elephantulus edwardii
GAGTGACGTCAGAATCAAGTTTGAGCACAGTGGGGAGAGGCGAATCATACCGTTCAGCCGGCCTGTGAGATACGAAGATGTGGAGCACAAGGTGGCAGCAGTATTTGGGCAGCCTCTTGAGCTACATTATATGAACAATGAGCTCTCCATCCTGCTGAAAAACCAAGATGATCTTGATAAGGCAATTGATATTTTGGACAGAAGCTTAAGCATGAAAAGCCTTAGGATATTGCTGCTGTCCCAGGACAGGAACCATGTAAGTCATCTCTGTGGTGGCCTGGCAGCTGCAGACAAAGCTTGCTTTCCTTCTGGAGCTTCTTTGCAGCTTACGGTGTCATTCATGGCCCAGCCCCTGCCAAAGCAAGAACTTAAGTACATCCAGCCCGTGTCGGTGACCAGTGAGCCTTCTGCATTTGACGTCCCTAGAAGCCAGTGAAGATTGTCAGTGCTGATGTTGCAACTAAAGGTTATTTGGCTTGTGGTATGGGAGGAAGGAAAGTATGATAAAAGGAGAAAATAATTTTGTTTTATAATTAGTTCTTTCAGTTAGATTTTGACCCCAGCAAAAGAGATTTGATCCACTTGGGATGCTGATTAATAGAGACTTTCATGCTTTGCAAACTCAGTTCCCACATCTCAGCAGTCTTGCCTTTCTCCCAGGATACATGTAGGAAACAAACTTTTTCTTCCTTTCAGTGAGGAAAAAAAAATCCTCGGACCAAAAGGCATCTTGTAATTTACCAGCTGCTGTCTAACCAAGTGGCAGGCAATTTCTACACACCCTCAGAAGTGAGGAATTATCTTTTATGTAACTTCCTCTCTTGAGGGGAGATGGAGTTGGGGGTGGGAGAATACTTTCAGTCTGGGTCTGTTTCCTAATCACTGATTCCTCTATCTGTTTTCTTGTACTTTTTTCTTATGTTTTTATCTCTCCCAGTTTACCCCTGGCTGAGTCTTTGTCCTAAGCCTCAATATTATTTTCACCTGAAAACTCCTGGAGTTTGATAATCACAGAACCTTCTCTTTGTCTAAATAAGATTTTGTTTATAATTCCTGAACTCCAAAAAAAAAAAAATGCTATCCTAGAAGATATGGTGGGACTAGGGAAGGAGTCTGGTCTCAAATCCTTTGGACAGATCAGGGGCATTGCTCTGCACCTCACATTATTTTCTGTGAACAATGGCCTTCTCACTCCAACAGTGAAGGCCAGAAGAGCAGAGTTAGGGAATTATTTCTGGTCTCAGGTAGAGGAACTTGATTCTACCATCAAGGTCTAATGTGAAGAAGCAAGCTTGGGAAAAAGAAAAAGGGGGAGGAATCCGCCTAAACCACACACCTCCACAATCTCCTCTTCCCCTGATGGCCTTTCATTGATAATTTTGATGACAGCAAGCGTAGGGGAGGAAACGATGGTTGACTTGGCCATTCGGGGTTCTTGTAATAAGACTTCTAGAGGAAATGGAGCACTGTCTTACCATCACCTCGTGTCGCAAACCATGCTTATAGTGATAAACAATTTCCAGAATAAGCCTTAAAAATTATAAAGGGAAAACTATAAATGTGCTAAGTTATTTGAGACTTCCTCAGTTAAAGGAGGAGGTTAAAACTTGGTTTTTCTCTTTCTAACCAAGGAGTTAGCACTTTGGTATTTCTGTGATGTCTGGTACTTAACTACGGACTCTGCAGTTGTTTGCTGTCCTAAAGAGTGCAGTGCACTGGAAGGAAACTATCTTTTAAAAGCAGGATTTTTTCTTCATGCTGGAGAATTTCAAAGTGGAACAGAAATTTTTTTTCAGTCTCTGCTCCTTCTCTTATCCCATATCACACACTCTCAACACATCCTTTCTAAATAAGGGCTGAAAAGCTCATGCTGTTCTCTGCAACCCCCTTCTTGTTCCTTGCTGGAATATAAGGTTCACAGGCACTAAAGACAGAGCCAGCTCAGAATAGTGCAGTATTGAAGCTCAGATGCATGGATGTTCCCTGGAGGAATTGGTTTCTCACTCCCACAGAGAGCAGATGCCATGAGACCTGTTCTCTAGGCCTGGCTCCCTCCCTATCTCTTCCCAGGGGTTATTGGAATATCTACCTTGGACTCTACAGTGAACATAAGCATTTCAAGAAGGAGATGGTGAACTGCTCACCGTGGACGCCTGGATAACTGTCCACTTTATCTTCACTGCACCAGTCACTCTTTGTAATGGCTAACAGATTTTTAATGTGGCTTTCGTATAAAAAAGCATCATGCTGTGATTGACTCCCCCTCCCCGGAATAAACTCTCAGGCAAAGCATCTCTTTGAATTACTAAAGGAGTAGATTTTCTTGGTTACTTATTTAGGCAAATAAATGGTCTTATAATACTATCTGATTTTCATGTAATGTATTTGACTAGCCAAAATTCCAGGATGGAAAAATCATTTCCTGGGAATAATTTCTGAAAGGATTTTTTTCATTTGAGAGGTCATCAGAATTTCGTTTTGCTACATTTGACTGAATTAAGTTATTTCTACATTTAAAGCTGTTATTTTTTTTACATATTATGTTCTTTTAATTACAAATAATACCATTATTAAAGCAATATATAACAAAAATGTTGTTACCTAGAAATTCCATAAAAATATTTTCATTCATTTTCAGTTGTTCAGAACACGCTAATACTCTCTTTGTAATTTCTTCATGTTCCGTTTTCTTCTTATAATATTCACGTGAAAAAGGTGTTTCTGAATATTTTAATTGGTATTGCTTCAAAACGTCTTTATATTGGCACATATAGTCCTGATACATTTTTTTTGTCTTTTTCAAGAGTTTCTCGATAAACAGTAACTTGGTCTTGCATGTAATCTTCATGTTTATGAAAAACATCACATGTTGGCTTCCAGCTACTACAGTTGTCTTTGATCTCTTTACTATGTTTACAGTAATGGCCAATTTCTTCATCTGTTGTATTTATAGTTTCATGGATCTTACAAATAGCTGCTTTGTTTTCTTTAATATTTTCAAAACATTTGGTAATTCGTTGAATTATATCTTCTTTAGTTCTTACGTCTTGATCATACTGAAAAAATTTCCACACGACGCTCGGGTGCGCAGTTCACCTCAGTCCCTAGGGCGCATGCGCGCCCTCGAGCCAAAAGCTGTTATTTTTTAATATGTGAGAGTACAAGTGTTAATCAAGCACAACAAAGTTTGCACTAAAGACAGTGTTGTTGTAATCACGCTGTTTGACAGCCTAACTTCATACATGTATTCATAATTGCACAAGCAAGTCAATAATTTGTCACATTGGGATTTTGAATATTTGCTTTAAGTGTTAGCTGTTTGTATATTTTATAAACCAAAATGGAATTTCCAAAACCATGGAGGAAACTCTTTTTTTTTCTTTTTTTTTAAATTTTATTATTTTTGTGTGAGTGTACCATCAAATCAGATCTGACTGGTACAGGAGGAGATTGTCCCTCCTTCCCTGGCAGAGCATCTGGTGGATTTGAAACATGCGCCTCTGGGATTGTAGCTGCAGCTCCTTGCCACTAGGCCACCAGAGCTCCCCTCAAAATAAATATTTCTGAATTTAAAAAAAATGCACCTTGGGTTTTCCGGTGATGTTTGATGAGGACTCTAGACCACATTAAGGCTTTATAGCTTATGTTGAATGAGGCTGAATATCCCAGAAAAACCCACTCTCTACCATTAACTAGGGGTATCAGTCGAACTGGGGGAGAGGCACCAGAATTTTAATTACTAAACAAGAAGTCTGGCTACAGAAACTCCATGGGCTTCTTGGTTGGTGGTGGGCAATGATACATGTGGGATGGTAGCATGCCTTTTTTTGAGATATGGAAGCTCCACATTGAGAATGCTCACAGCCTTGCCTGGCTAGTCTCTCCATTTTAATCCATTGGCTCTTATAAAACTATAAATTATACCTCATAAGTTCACACCCAAGAGATCAGTGTTGCCAGCTGTTTAGAAGTAAAGGGGAAGGGAGCTTACAGCAGGTGTCCTGAGTGGGGAAAACCCCAGTAAAGCCACCACCTCAGACGTGATGGTGGTGTAGGGACTCCAGGCTGTGGCTGATGTCAGAGGTCGGGGGCAGATTTGGCCCTACAATCTGTGAGGTCTGACCAGAGTTAAAGTTAGAGGAAGAAGTACTGCATTTGCACTTGCTGTGAGATGAGAAATACATTTCATTTCTTTATTTTGTACAAAGTGGGATCTCTTTTTCAAGATCTCTCTGGTTTATCCTTTAGTGTGATGTTTAAAAACGAACAGATTTATAGAAGCATAATTCATAAACCATAAACCATAAAATTTACCCTTTTAAAGAATATATGCAAGGACCATACCCACTATCATTAAGTTGTTCTGGCTCCTGGGGACCCTCCATTGGGTTTTTGAGGCTGTAAGTCCTTATAGGTGTGTGGGTTGGAGGGTCTGCTTCATCTTTGTCCTGTGAAATGAGTGGTGGGTTTAAAGCATCCACCTTTGAATTAGCTCAATATGTACCGCACGGCAGCACCAGGGATCCTTTTTATAGTGTCCAGTTCTGTGATTTTACTACATTCATAGAATTGTCCACCTGTTAGCACTATTGAATTTCAGAACACTTTGCATCACCACAAAAAGAAACCCATACCCATTATCACACATCCTCATTTCCCACTCACGCCACCCTCAGCCATCTCTGACATACCTTTTTGTCTCTATAAAGATCTTAGACATTTTGTATTAAGTGGAATCACTTCATGTCTGGTCTTGTGCCTGATTTTTTTTTCTTAACCCTTTCAGAATTTATCTATGGTTGCATAAGAGAGTTTTATTCCTTTTGAATGTATAGGCACACCCTCAATAAGATGGATTGATTTAGTGACTGAGGTGGTTGGTGTGTCAGAGACAATAAGATTGGCACACGATAGAGCAGGGTTTAGGGCTGTTGTACATAGTGTCGCTGTGAGTTTCAGGAGCCTCGACAGCTCATAACAACAACATAGGTGGTGGTGGTGGTGGTGGTGGTGGTGGTGGTGGTGGTGGTGTTATGTGCTGTCGAGTCACTTGAGACTCATAGCGACCGTGTGTACAACAGCCCTAAACTCTGCTCTGTCCTTTGCCAATCTTGTTGCCTCCGACACACTCATCCCGATTGACCCAGTCACCGAATCAATCCTTCTCCCAGAGGGCCTTCTCCTCCTGCACCTGCCCTCCACCCTCCCAAGCATGATGTCCCTCTACAAGGACTGGTCTCTCCTTACAACATGACCAAAGTATGTGAGACGAAGCCTCAAAATCCTTGCCTCCAAGGAGCAGCCCGGTTTAACTCTCTCCAGGATGAATCTGTTTGTTCTCTTAGCAGTTCATGGCACCTTCCGCACTCTTCTCCAACACCGAAGCTCAAAGGCATCAATTCTCCTTCTATCCTCCTTGGTCATTGCCCAGCTCTCTGATGCATTAACAAGTGATTGCAAAAACCATGGCCTGTACCAGATGCACCTTTGTCTCCAGACACACCATTGCTCTTGAGTACTTTAGAGAGGTCTCTAACAGCAGACTTTCCCATGGCAATACATCTTTTAATTTCCTGGCTGCTGGTGCCAAGAGTTTTGATTGTGGAGCCAAGCAAACTAAAGCTGTGAACAATCTCAATCTCTTCACCATCCATCTTAATGCTGCCAATTGGTCCAGTGGTGAGAATCTTTGTCTTCTTGACATTGAGACTCAATCCATATTGAAGGCTGCAGTCCCTGACCCTCTGCAGCAAGCGCTTCAGGTCCTCCTCAGTTTCAGCAAGCAGGGTTGTGTCATCTGCATAACGCAGATTGTTTATGGATCTTCCACCAATCCTGATGCCACATTTCTCTTCATAGAGTCCAGCCTCCCAGATGATCTGTTCTGCATACAGGTTGAAAAGGTATGGAGACAGGACACATCCCTGGCATACACCCTTCCCAATTTTGAACCATGTAATGTTTCCTTGCTCTGTTCTGACAACTGCCTCTTGGTTCAAGTTTCGCATTAGCATGATCAAATGTTTTGGGATTCCCATTCTTCTCAGAGTCATCCACAATTTATTATGATCCACACAGTCAAACGCCTTTGCATAATCAGTGAAGCACAGATAGACCTTCCTCTGGTACTCCGTGCTTTCTGCCAAGATCCATCAAACATTAGCTACAATATCCCTAGTACCACGACCCCTTCTAAATCCAGCCTGGACTTCTGGCAGTTCTCTGTTGATGTGCTGTTCCAGTCATTTTTGGATAATCTTCAGTAGAATTTTGCTTGCATGTGAAATAAATGATATTGTTCTGTAGTTTCCACACTCTGTTGGGAACAAATATAGATCTCTTCCAGTCAGTAGGCCAAGTGGTGGTTCTCCAGATTTCTTGGCACAACTTGATGAGCACATCCAGGGCAGCATCTGTTAGCTGAAATATGTCAATTGGTATAGCATCTATTCCTGGGGCCTTATTTTTTGCTATTTCTTTCAAAGCAGCTTGAACTTCTTCCTTCATCACCATAGGCTCTTGCTCATATGATGTTTTGTTAAATTCTTCTGTGTCTGCCAATTCCTTTCGATACAATGACTCAGTATATTCTTTCCATCTTCTTTTGATACCTCCTGGATCATTTAGTATTCTGCCTAAAGCATCTTTGACTATAGCAACTCGAGGTTTGAATTTGTTCTTCATCCTTGAGCTGAGCGAGTTCAACCCTTTTGGTTTTCTGATTCCAACTCCTTGCACATTTCATTATAATATTTTGCTTTGTCATTCTGAGGTGCCTTTTGAAATCTTCTGTTCAGCTCTTTAGTATCTTGAATTCTTCTTTGTGCTTTGGCTTCTCTGTGCTCCAGTGCAATCTTCAGAGTTTCTTCTGTCAACCATTTTGGTCTTTTCTTCCTCTTCTGTCTTTATAATGAACGTTTGCACTCTTCTTGAATGATACCCTTGATATCCTCCCACAACTCATCTGGTCTTCGTCCATTAGTGTTCAAGGCCTCAAACCTGTTCTTGAGACAGTTCTGAAATTCAGGTGGGATAGACTCAAAGTTATATTTTGGTTCTCGTGGATTCTGTTTAATTTTTCTCAGCTTCAGCTTGAACTTGCATATGAGTAGTTGGTGGTCTGTCCACAATCCTACTTTTCCACAGGCCTACTTTTCACATCTGATATTGAGCTTCTCCAGCGGTTCCTTCCACAGATGTAATCGATCTGATTCCTATGCATACCATCAGGTGAGATCCATGTGTATAACCTGCGTTTATGTCTCTTAAAAAATGTGTTTGCGATGACTAAGTCATTGATTGTGCAAAATTCAATCATTCTCCAGCTCCATTTCTGTCTCCGAGTCCATGTTTTTCAACTACTGATTCTTCTTCTCTGTTCCCAACTTTTTCATTCCAGTCACCCATTATTATCAATGCATCTTGATTGCATGTTTGATCGATCTCCTACTGTAAAAGTTGGTAGAAATCTTCTATTTCCTCTTCTTTGGCTCTGGTTGTTGGTGCATATATCTGAATGATAGTGGTATTCACTGGTCTTCCTTGTATGCGTATGGATATTATCCTGTCACTCACAATATTGTACTTCAAGATGGATCTAGAAATGGCTTTTCTAACTATGAAAGCAACCCCATTTTTCCTCACCTTTTCATCTCCGGAGTAGTATATCATATGAGCATCTGATTCAAAATGCCCCATGCCAGTCCATCTCATCTCACCAATGCCTACCTTGTATGTAAATATGTATATGTTCCATTTCCTCTTTAACAATATATTTTATTTATTCATCTGTTGATAAGCATCTAGGCCCTGTAGCTTTTGCATTAAAAACATCCCTTTACAGGAATGGAGTTAGAGAAAGAGGGTAACGTTGATATTGATTCTTAATTTCCCATCTTTATCCTCAAGTCTCCAACATTCCTGTGCTTGGTGAGTTTTCTATCACTGTCACTAGTCTAACTGGTTTTGGATTGAACTGAGTCCACAGAAAAGACCCAGATGTCTTTATCTCTCTGGAAAAAGGAAGAGAATGAAGGACTCCTGTCTGATCTTTCATTTTCTCATTGGTAAAATGAAAAGGGTGCGATGGACCAGGAGATTCCTAATCCTTGCTAGAATCCTGTTTCAAAAAAATACGGGCCTGCATGGGGGGGACTAGTGCAGGACATATGTCCCCTATGGTGTAGGAATGGGACCCATGGACCTGGCATGAATACCGGCAATGGCCATTTCATCTTGCTAAACAGAAAGCAGGAGTGGCATCCACTTGCTAAACCACATGCCTCTCAGTGACCTTGGAGAAATGACAGTAGTTATGGAAAGGCATTAGGTCTTTGTTCATAGAGTCGCTATGAGTCACACTCGATTTGACAGTCAACAACAACAAACAGAATAAGTGGTAGTTTTAAGGCTCTTTCTTGGGACTTAGAGTTTATTTTATAGTTATCTGGGAAGAATGAAAATAATAGCTAATTATAGAAACATAAGCACTTTCCCCCCCTTCAAGTTGTTCCATTTTTACTACTTGGCAGGTTACTGCAGTTTTTAAACCCTGATCCTTTGAGAGCTGATGGAATCTCTGATCTACAGCAGGTATTACAGGCCCTCAAAAAGCAGAGGAAGGGAACTGTCGACTTTATTCCCTCCCTCTCTCCAGACTTGAAGATTTCTTAGATGCTGGAATCTCCACCCAAAGAGTTCCCTGTAGAAATGTTGAGTAAATTATTGATTGACAGAAATTGCTCATTATTTATTTTGAATCATAGATAATCTTCCTTAATTTTTTGTAGTTTTAGTTGATGTTGGTAAATGTACATACCCATGTTCTTACACTGAGATTAGCCTCTTAGATTTTATTAAGTTCTATATATTCTTGTTATATCTGTGCCAGCATCTCAGTCATTGTCTAATGTATCTGTATCCTTAGTTACAGAAGTTGAAAATGGGTATACAGCAGCCCTTTGTAGTGCTCCGAAACAAGATTGAGCCATGCTTAACTATGGAGATGGCACCACTTTCACCAGATATGAAAAAGGTAAAAAAAATCCTTAAACCTAAACTCATGAGAAAGACTATCTTTTCTACTATGAAAAAAAAATTTTTTTAGGTTTCGTTTTTGTTTTTATTAAATTTTTTATTTAGTGAAAGTTTATAAATCACATTGGCTTTTCAGCCATTCATCCATAGACATTTTAGTTTTTATTTAAAGAACAGGATGTATTAGAGAACTTTAATGTGTTAAAGTAGATTAATACAGTTAGTTAATTAATTAATTAATTACAGTATCGGATCAAACCCTTATTTTCCTTCACTCAATTTATCTATTTATTAATTTTCAATCCAGTCTTCCTTCCTTTCCATTCCTGATAACTCTCTAAAATATACTCTGATTCATGTGTAAATATTTCTCTAGATTTTTAACCTTGGCTTAAAGCTTAAGATTTCTTTTTTAATAGTCACCCAGTTGCATTTAACTCTTTTGCTTCTGGAATTCTTTTTTAAGCTTTTGTTCCTAATTTCGTACTAATTCTTAAGTCCAGAATAAATGGACAATTCTTTTTCTTGGAGAAATCATTATTAGTGCTCTTCCAAAATAAGTTTTAAGCATACCTCTGGAAAGCATCTTAGAACAACAATTGATAGGAGAGCTAGAATGTAATTCTTCTAATTTCCTGGGAAATGAAAGACTAAATGGATTTGATTTGTAGATCAGTCATACATACTAATCTCCTTCCTTCCTGATACAGAAAAGAGAAAAAGGTAAAGGAGTATTTGAAAAGAAAACACTTTATGATTAGCTGAATGAAATAAGTCTTTGGTGACAAGAGATTTTCAGATATACCACAGGCTTGTGGAAGATAGGCAGCGGTGTAAGGAGAACTTAGTAGAGCACGAATAGAGGTGGCATTATTTTTTGAGATACTGAATGGCCCTACTTACCACAGTGACCTTGAGAGGAATCTATGTGGAATTCTCCTGGGAAAAACATCTGTCTGCTTCCCAGTCTTCCTGTAAAGTTGTGATACTCACATAATAACTTTGTCCACTCACCAAAATATTCATCTTAAAAAACAAAACAGAGTCGAACAAATTGTCAAAACAGCACAGCATGGGACCTCCATCCAACTTCCTAAGCAAAAGAGATAACCATCAAGATAGCATCAACCCATGACTCATCCTATATAGAGAAGATTGTTCATACCTCCTTCCACCAACCTTTCAGCCAGTTGTGACAATAGCCATCCACCCCTTCCTTGAGCTTTTTTCTCTTCTGGGTTTAATAATTTGTTTCAGTGGCCATAGCTCACACACCATACTCATAGCTCTAGAATTTAAAGAAGTAACAGGTTGTAATTCAGGGTTAGGAATAATTCAGTATACAGTTCTTCATTCAGGACAACTTTTTCTTGGCTGCTGCTGCTGGACCCTGCGCTCTCAGCCCAATCTTCTGCCTAGACCTGACCTCTGGCCTGCTTGGGCAAGCACAACAAAGCACTTGAGCTCTGTTAGCAAACAGCCCTAGAGGTATGCCCTTCTACTGCTGAGCCTCCAGCATGAGAGTAGCTCTCTTGCTCTGTGTTTTAACACACCCGTTGCCTCGGTTTCATCCTGTGGACCAAAAAGCCACAGTCTTCTGGTTCTTCTGTTGCTGCTTTTTCCTTGTCATGCTTACTGCCAATTCTCACCATTCTGTGATTTCTCCAGTCTTCTGGAGACTTCTTCCAGACTTCTATGTCTCCTGGGTCTAGGAAGTTTTCTTTCTTTCTTTTTTTCTTTTTAAACAAAATTTTATCTTTTCTAGCATAATTTCCCCCCATTCATTCATTGTTGCACACTTTCCTCCCTGCCCACCACTCCCCCCAGTTCACCTTTCTTTTTGAAAAGTAAAAAAAAAAATTCTTTCATTATTATACAATTCTCCCCACACCCCGTCCACTCCACTATGCTCATGGATTCTTGTCATGGTAATAATACCTAATCATGTCATCTATTTTAATGCAGTATACATTATTTATCCCCTCTTAGTTTCCCCCCAACTCCATTGCCAGTCCTGCTTTATAACAGTGGCACTATGCAGTATTTGTCCTTTTGTGACTGAGGTATTTCACTCAGCATAATGTCCTCCATGGTCACTCATTTTGTATAATATTTCATGAGTTCCTTATTTTTCAATGCAGCATAGATTCCACTGTGTGAATACACCACAGCTTCTCTATCCATTTGTTTGTTGATGGGAACTTGGGTTGTTTCCAACTCTTTGCTATTGTGAACAAAGCCACAGTAAACATGGGTGAGCTTGGGTTGCAGTTCTGGTTTCTTTAGGGTATATTCCCAGCAGTGCAGTTGTTGGGTCAAATGGTATTTCTATTTCCAACTTTTTGAGAAAGCGCCACACTGCCTTCCATAGTGGTTACACCATTTTATACTCCCACCAACAGTGAATAAGTGTTCCAGTTTCTCCACAACCTCACCAGCATCTCTTGTTGCTGCTCTGTTAAATTTTGCGATTCTTACTGGGGTGAGATGATACCTCATAGTTGTTTTGATTTGCATCTCTCTTAGAAGTAGAGATTTTGAACAATTGTTCATGCGTTTGTTGGCCATTTGGATGTCATCTTTGTTGAAGTGTCTGTTCATATCCTGTGCCAGTTTTGCAATTGGATTGTTTACTTTTATCTTCTTGTGATGCATATTTTATAAATTCTAGATACAAATCCCTTATCAGACATGTCATTACCAAATATTTTTTCCCAGTCTGTGGCTTCCCTTTTTACCCTCTTGGAAGGAGAGGTTTTTGGATCTGCAAAGGGATTTTATTCTTAGAAGGTTCCATTCATCTATTTTATCCTCTCCTGGTTGCAGGTTTTTCAGGATGCTTGAGAGGCTGCTTATGTTGTGAATTAGGGCTTCTAGAGTTCTTCCAAGCTTTTCTCTAATGAATTTTATAGTCCCTGCTTATAGTCCTAGGTCCTTGATGCACTTTGAGTTGGTTTTTTGTATATGGAGTGAGGTGTGGATCTTGCTTGAGTTTTCTGCAGATGGTTTTCCAATTTTGCCAACACCATTTGTTGTTAAAAAGGCTGTCATTTCTCCATTTAATTGATTTCATCTCCTTGTCAAAAATCAGTTGACCATAGGTAGATGGGCTTATTTCTGGGTTCTTAATTCTATCCCATTGATCTATGTGTCTGTCATGATACGAGTACCAAGCTGTCCTCACCACCATGGCAGTGTAGAAGGATTTGAATCAGGGAGTAAGATACCTCCTATCTTGTTTCTCTTTTTAAGGAGTACTTTGCTTATTTGGGGCCTCTTTCCATTCCAGATGAAATTGGATATAGCCTTTTCCATCTCGTTGAAGAATGGAATTGGTATTTGTATTAGAATTGCACTGAACATGTAAATTACCTTTGGCAGTATTGTCATTTTCACAATTATTGAGTCTTCCTATGAGCAAGGTCTATTCTTCCAGGTCTCTCTTGTTTCTTGTAATAATGTTTTGTAATTTTCTTTGAATAGATTCTTTGTGTTTTAATCTTGTGGTTAGCTATTGTGAAGGGTATTGTTTTTCTTGGCTCTCCTTCTGTATTCTCTTTATTACTGTAGAGAAATTCAGTTGATTTTTGTATGTTGATCTTGTATCCTGCCAGTTTGCTGAATTGGTCCAATATGTCTTGCTGAGTTTTTAGGGTTTTCTAAGTATGCAACCATATCATCTGCTTATAGAGATAATTTTACCTCCTCTTTGCCAGTTTGTACACCTCGTATTTCTTTTTCTTGTCTTTTTGCTATCACTAAGACTTCCACTGCAATATTGAATAGGAGAGGTGATAGTGGGTATTCTTTGCCTAGTTCCTGTTCTCAAAGTGAATGCCTTTAATCTCTTACCATTGAGAACAATGTTGGCTCTCAGGTTTGTGTACTTTTTACTATGTTGAAGAAATTCCCCTCTAATTCTGTTTTGTTGAGTGTTTTAATCAGGAAAGGGTGTTGGATTTTGTCAAAGGCCTTTTCTGCATCAATTGATAGGATCATGTGGTTCTTGTCCTTTGCTTTGGTAATGTGATGAATTACATTGATTTGATTTTTTTTTTAATGTTGAACCATCCTTGCATGCCTGTTATGAATCCCACTTGGTCATAGTGAATTACTTTTTTTTTTTTTTTTAATGTACCATTGGAGTCTGTTGGCCAAGATTTTAGTCAGGATTTTTGCATTTATGTTCATGAGAAATAATTGGCCTAGAGTTTTCTGTTTTGGTGGTATCTTTATCAGGCTTTGGTATCAAGGATATGTTTGCTTCATAGAATGAGTCTGGGAGAATTCAATCTTTCTCTATTTTCTAAAATAGTTTATGTAGAATTGGTAACAGTTCTTCTCTGAATGTTTGATTCACTTGTAAAATTCACTTGTAAAACGATCTGGTCCAGGGCTTTTTTTGGCTGGAAGTTGTTTTATTACCTTTTTGGTTTCTTTTTTAATGGGTCTGTTCAAGTGTTTAATTTCATTTTGTGTCAGTTTAGGTAGGTTGTGAATTTCTAAGTATTTTTCCATTTCCTATAGGTTTTCATATTTGTTTAAGTTTATTTGAGTCTTTTCCTTCTTTTTCTTTTTTAGTTTTGCTAGTAGTGGTTTGTCGATTTTACTTACCTTTTCAAAGAACCAACTCCTAGTTTTGTTGATGGCTTCAATTGTTTTTTTGTTTTCTATTTCATTTATTTCTGCTCTAATTTTTATAATTTCAGTTGTTTTAGAGTGTGTTGGGTTTTCTTGCTGTTCTTTTTTTAGTTTGTTTCGTTTGTTTGGTCACTTTTCCCTGCCTTTTAATGTGTTTGCTTATTGCTATAAATTGATCTCTCATTACTGCTTTGGCTGTTTCCCAGAGGTTTTGGTAAGTGCTGTTTTCATTGTCACTTTTTTCCAAGAAACTTTTTTCTTTCTTCTAGTACCCATTCATGTTCAAGGTATTGTTCAGCCTCCAAATGTATGGGTTTTTCTCCCTTATCCTCTTATTAATTTCTAATTTTGTAACATTGTGGTCTGAGAAGATGCTTTGTATTATTTCTTTGTTTTTTACTTGTGACCTCTTTTGGAGAGTGTTCCATACACTTTGGAAAAGAAGGTATACTGTGCCTTTTTGGGGTGCATTAGCCTGTAAATATCTATGAGCTCAAGTTGGTTTATTATGTGGTTTAATTCTTTAGCACCTCTGTTGAGTTTCTTTCTGGTAGTTCTATCATTTCTTGAGAGTGGTGTGTTGAAGTCTCCAGCTACTATAGTAGTGTTGACTGTTTCCTTTTTCAGTTTTGTTAATGTTTGTTTTATATATTTTGCAGCTCTGTGATTTGGTGCATAGATATTTATTATTGTTGTTAGGTCCTCTAGTTCTATTGACCCTTTAAGCATTTTATAGTGACCTTCCTTGTCCTTTGTGTTGGTTTTTTGCTACTTCTTTTTTCTGGTTGCCATTTGCTTGGTATATCTTTTCCCACCCTTTTATTTTTAGTGTTTTTTTATCTTCATTTTTCAGGTGTGTCTCTTGTAGAGCGCATATTGATGCATTTTGGTTTTTCTATTCTTTTCTCTTCAGTGGTACACTTAAACCATTCACATTCAGTGTGATTATTGAGAGGCACAGTTTTATTGCTATCATTTTGTTGAGTTCTTTTTGGTGTTGTTGCTGGCTACTTTGGTCCATCCTACTTTCTGTGGCCCCTCTGTAAGAAGAACATCTCTTAGTGTTTCCTGCAACTCTGGTCTTGATTTTTGTTGTTGGTTGTTTTTTTTTTTTTATTTTATTGGGGAAAAACATGTTGGGGGTACAAGGAGGTGAGGGTTGGGAGCAGAAGGGTGAGGATGGGCAGGGATGAAAATTGCAGGGATACAGTTGCAGAGCTGCACAATTTGATTGGTGGGGGGAGCAGGTGAAAGAAATTAAAAGGATCCAGTGGGGACCAGATGATACAGGGCAATGGTAAGCATAGTCTAATGGTGATTAAAGAAACTGTCTTATTCACCTGTGGGGTTCTCATTTGGGAATTGGGCACAGACTCTCTGGCTTTTTGATGCTGAACAGGAGTACAGGTCTTGTTTTTACAGACTCCCTTAGGTTCTGTTTTTCTGGGAATATCTTGATCTCTCCTTCATATTTGATGGACAGTTTTTCTGGGTACAGTATTCTTGGTTGACAGTTGTGTTTTTTGAGTGTTCAATATATGTCATTACACTGTCTTTTTGCTCGCATCGTTTGTGCTGGGAAATTGGCACCTAATCTTATATGTTCTCCTTTATAGATTAATCTTTGTTTCTCCCTCACCGCTATCAGAATTCTCTCCTTATCTTTGGTTCTGGCAAATTTGACTGTGATATGCCTTGGTGTTTTTCTTTTCGGGTTTATTTTATATGGTGTTCTCTCAGCTTCTTGAACTGGGAAGTTTTCTTCTAGTAATTCTTACACAACTTTTTCAGTGGCTTTACTTGCTTCTTCTGTTCTGGGATTCCAGTGATGTGCATGTTACTTTTTAATAGTGTCCCACATTATTCTTATGTTTTCTTCTTTTTCGTTCTTTTTTTGATTCTGCTTTTTGCTCTAGCAGATAAGTGGTGACAATTTTATCTTTTATTCTGTGTTCCATCCCTTCAACTCTGTTCATGTGTCTGTCCATCATGTTGACAGCATTTGAGACATTGGACCTCATGTTTTGGATCATGGTTTCTTGTTTTTCCAGAGCC
This sequence comes from Elephantulus edwardii, assembly GCF_000299155.1. Lineage (NCBI taxonomy): Eukaryota > Metazoa > Chordata > Mammalia > Macroscelidea > Macroscelididae > Elephantulus > Elephantulus edwardii. The sequence goes on from NW_006399812.1 coordinate 14,743,962, forward strand.
TCTAATGCCTCATTTGTTTTATGTGCATTGTTTTGGGTTGTTTTTTTTAAGCTTCTCTTGGCTTTTTCTTGTAGTGTCCTATAAAGTTCTTCAAGTTTGTCTTTCACCCATTGAAAATATTCAATAATTGTTCTTTTAAATTATGTGTCAGAAAGGTTCATCAGACTTTTTGGCTTTAGGAAATCCATTGACACTGTGTCACTTTTTTCAGGGGTGATATCTTGCTTTGGTTTTGTGTAGGATGTGTGGTAGCCTGCTTCTTGTGTCACATTGCTGTGGTAGAGTTTTCATGCCTGAGGTGATAGTTCTTCATCCGAAGTCACTGCTCCAGAAGAAAGTTGAACAGGTAGACTCACAGATGCATGTAGGGTGGGTACACATGCAGACGCACTGCGGAGTGTGGAGGGGGAGGCATGCATGAGAACCTGAATGGAAAACCAGGAAGACTTGGTTTCTCCCTGAAGAACTGGGTCTGCTACCACAGTTGAGCTCCAGCTGTCTCACTTCCTCCTGCTTGAGCTGAAGGGGTTCTGAGTGATCCAGAAATCAGAAGTGATTCTCCCCCTTAGTACCTCCCTCAGATTCCCACTGTCCTGCTTGCTTCTGGAGGGTGGGTCCCACCACGGCTCACTGTTTCCCACCTTGATTCACTGCTCCCTGCTATAGCTCCCAAACAAATTGTTTTAATAATAGTTCTCACTCAAATTCCAGCTGTCCTGCTCACTCTGTTCGTGTTGCTCTGTGACTGGCTCTTTTTCTAAATGGTAGTATAATCGTCCCCAACCCTCTACTTTCTGGGATTAAACTCTTTTTTTAACCTAGTGGAATGGCACACTGCAACTTCTTCCACTTTCAAGACCTGGATACTGAAGTTCTTTAGTTCTGAAGTTTGTTGGTTTGTTAGTTCTTTGGATTAATAGTCTGTTTTTCTTTACTTTAAACAGGGACAGACCACAGTTGTATCTTAGATAGCCCCTCACATTTTTAAGAACTCACTCAGTACTAAACAAAATAAGTTTTTGTGACCTATAATATGTATGGCTATAAATCCTTATGGGAGCAAACAGCTTCACATTTTCCCCAGAGAGTAACTGTTGGAGTTGAACCCTTTGCCAAGAAGCTACTAGAGTATATGTTTCACCGTATCCTGTAGAGAGATGGCACAGGTTACAGACAAAAGAGTGATGGCAAAGATAGATGGCAGAATGACAGATGAATGCCAAAGACAGAGAATGACCATTCCTGAGAAGACAGAGAATGACCATTCCTGAGAGGCAGATACTATAGTCAATTCAGACGGATCCTGGGAGGGATGGGACCTTCATGGAAGTAACTGTGCTGATGATTGCAGTGTTTTGGGAAATGGTATTTGTGCGTGTGGAGAATTCTGTTAAAACATTTGGAGAGTTTTAATGACAGTTAAATAGAAACGTAAGCATCATTTTTTAAATGCTGATGTGCTGGAAGATCATTATGGAAATAAAGGAAAAGTCATACTTATTCCAGTGAGCTTTAAGTATCTGGTTAGTAGGCATCTGTTGGAGCCCAGAGAAGCAAGTGTCTTACAGCAGGAGTCTCCTGCTCAAAGAGGATTCAGGTGGCTTGTCAGCCTATAACATACTGTGTGGAGCTGTATACAGGGTTGTTTGAATAAAGTGACGTTTTAATTCTTTTTTCTATACTCTGTTACAGTTTCTTGGTTGTTAATGTTTTGTAGGCTCTTCAAAGAAATAAGTTCCTGGGACCTAGCCATACTGAGTCCTACTCTTGGCCTCCCATCGCTCGCTGCTCCGATGTGGTGGTTATTTCCAGTTGTGGGAACAACCCATTGCTGTACATCCCACCACTGCTTACAGTTTTGCAAACGGAGGTCTGCTATAAGTCATTGCCAAGTAGGAACGGAGTAAGTTCAAAATAATTTTTTTCCAAAAAAATAGATTAAATATTTATTTCTACATTTTATAAATTGGTAAATTTATAAAAATTATAAATTTGGTAAATAAAGTTGGTAAATTCGGGTTACTTTATTCAATATGGTTTCCAAACTGCTGTGAGATACTACCTTCCCAGTCATCAGTCCTTTCACAGTAGTATAGAATTTAATGACACCAGTTACGTTCATAATGTTATACAACTATCATCACTGTCTACTTTTAATTTTTTTTAACAATCTCTGCTTCCCCCTCCTCATCCTTCCTTTATCACTCCTAAAGAACTTTGGCCTCTATGCACTTGTTAAAGATATTTCATGTAGTAGAATCATAGAGTCTTTGTCCTTTAGTGACTGATTTACTTCACTCAACGTAATGGTGCCTAGAAAGACATTTCACAGAGGAAGATATTCAAATAGCCAAAAGACACATGAAGAAATGCTCAGAAGCACTGGCAAGAAGAGATGCAAATCAAAACCACAATGAGATATCATCTCACTCCAGTAGCAGTGGCAAAGTTTATGCTGTAAAAAATGTTGGAGAGGATATGGCAAAATAGCGACTCTTGGACATTGTTGGTGGGATTATTAAATGGTAGAATGACTCTGGAAAGCAAATTTCATATGATTCAGCTATTCCACTGCTTGGAATATACCCCAAGAAAATTAGAACTGAGACACAAAAGGAGTTCTGTATGCCAGTGTTCATTGCAGTGTTATTCACCATTGCAAGAACATGGAAATACCCAGATGTCCAACCACAATTGAATGGATCATGAAAGTGTGATACATTCATATGATAGAATACTACACAGCATCTAGGAGTAATGATTATGAAAATTACTATATAACTTGAGAGGGACTGGAGAAAATTATGCTGAGTGAACTAACTCTCTCATAGAAGGACAAATGCTGTTGTTGTTGTTCACTGCCATCAAGTCACTTGTGACTCTATGGACAAGAGCCCTAAACCCTGCTCTGTCCTGTGCCAACCTCACTGTCTCCAACACACCTACCCCCACCACCTCAATCACTGAATCGATCCATCTCATCGAAGGTCTTCCTCTCCTGCACTGTCCCTCCACTCTCCCAAACATGATGTCCCTCTCCAAGTACTGGTCCCTCCTTCCAACATGCCCAAAGTATGTCAGATAAAGCCTCAGAATCCTTGCCTCCAAGGAACAGCCTGTCTTCACCCTTTCCAGGACAAACTTGTTTGTTCTCCTAGGAGTCCATGGTATATTCAACATTCTTCTCCAGCACCACAGCTCAAAGGCATCAATTCTCTCTGTCATCCCTAGTCACTGTCCAGCTCTCTGATGCATAGCTCACCATTGCAAAGACTATAACCCATATCAGGCGCACCTTAGTCTCCAGCCTGATGTCGTTGTTCTTTCAGTATTTTGGTGAGGTCCCTGAGAGCTGACTTTCCCAATACAATTCGCCTCTTAATTTCCTGGCTGCTGGTACCAAGAGTGTTGACTAGAGCCAAGTAAACTAAAACTGTTAAGAATCTCAATTCATACTGATGCTGCCAATTGGCCCAGTGGTGAGAATTTTTGTTTCCTTGACGTTGAGCTTCAATCCGTATTGAAGGCTGCAGTCCTTGACCTTCTGCACCACTTGAATTTCAAAACCTTCTCTGCAACAGGTTTGAGGCTTTGAGCACCAGTGAGCATAGACCAAATGAGCTGTGGGAGAATATAAAAAATATTGCCCATTCCCAGATGTGCCTGGTTCAAATCCACCAGATGCTCTGCTGGAGAAGAAGGGACAATCTCCTCCTGTACTAGTCAGATCCGATTTGATGGTACAATGCACAAAAAATAATAAAAGAAAAAGAAAAAAAATTGCCCATGAAGAATGCAAAAGATCATTACAAAGACTGAAGAGGAAGAAAAGACCAAGAAAGATGTCAGATGACACTCTGAATATTGGAGTGCTGAGAAGCCAAAGTTCAAGGAAGAAACCAAGGAATTAAAGAGCTTAACAGAAAATTTCAAAGGGCAGCTCAGGAAGACAAAGCACGATAGTATAACTTTGTATACAAACCAGCCTAAAATAAAAATTTATTTTTAAAAAAACAATACAAAACATAATGTTATCAGAATTCTCCCACGTTATGCAATTTATCAGAACTTCATTTTTCTCATTTACTCAGTTATTACTTTGTATAAGGAGCTGTTATGAATTCTTCAAATATTTGATTCTTAGATTTTGTTCCAAATTAAGTGAATTTGTTTGTCTTTGTAGCCTCTTGCAGTAATCGTGTGCCCTGGATGGAAAAAGGCCCAATTTATTTTTGAGTTATTGGGAGACTACAGCATGTCCTCCAGGCCTCTTCATCCTATGCTCTTAGCAACTGGACTCCACAAAGATGAAGCCAAAAACATGAAGCTTCCCAGAGGCTGTAAGCATCCTTCACAAGTGGTTTGGTTTCTCCTGCAGAAGACATTAGACCACTGTCCAGGCTGGTGTGAGACCACAGATGATACCTGGCTTGTTAGTCCAGGTCTCGTTGCTCAGTTACCAATGAGTGTAGGTCACCATGAGTCAGAATTAACTGCACAATATCTGGGTTTTAGTTACAAAGCCTGAAGGCTTTGTTTGTTTGGCTTGTGCTTGTGTTTTGTTTTTTTTTAACATAATTTTGTTTTCTACTGGTTTACTTACAAAGTTCATATACATTGTTTTTCATGACTTCTGTCTCTTTCAATGAGGGAACTTTAAATCAGCCCATAATTTACTGCGCACTTAATACCTGTCAGAGGTGGGTCACATAGTGTCAACTAAAACTCTTCCATTTTTGTTGTTGTTATGTGACATCAAGTTGCCTGTGACTCACAGCAACCCTATGTACAAGAGCTCTGAACCCTGCCCTAACCTGAAACAGTCTCAGTGAGTCTGACACACCTACCCATTTATTGTCATCTGGGGTCTTCCTCTCCTGTGCTATCCCACTACCCTTCTAAGCATATTGTCCTTTTCAGAGGACTAGTTCCCCCTGGCCACGTGCCCAGTGTGGTGAGGTGGAGCTTCAAAACCCTTGCTTTCAAGGAGAAGCTTGGTTTCACCCTTTCTAAGGCAGACCTGTTAAGGAGTTCAAAAACTTGTTGGAACTACAATGTAATCAGTGTAGTTAAGTGTTTAATCTGTGTAGTGAGAAGCCTAGCTGGACAGGTTCTCTGGTCTCACCTATTAGGCTTAGGAAAACATCTTTTTGTTTGTCAAATGAGAGGACATTAATAGAAAGTGCGTGAAATTTCATCAAAGGAAATCTTAGAAAAACTTTTGGGATTTCTAAAGTGGGGTTTTTTTTCTTTCTTTTAAATGTAGGTGATGTGATTGTTACAACACCTCATAGTCTTATGAGACTTTTTAAATATCAAAGTTTATTATTTATTAGACTTTGCCACCTGATTTTGGATGAAGTAGAAGTATTGTTCTATGAAGCTTATGAAGAAGTAAGTATGACATCCATTTAGATGATTCCACTATTCAGAGGGAAATGTGTTTGCATATATGTGTCTATGTATACATCTCTGTGTGCATATTTTTTCTTTTCTAGTCGCCCACTTGTAGGAGTTTTAAAGTGTCTTGTTGGGGAAGAAACAGGCTAAAATTTCCTATTAACATCTAATTAAGATAAAATGTTTTATCTGAAATTTTCTTCTTGCTATTAAAGGTTTTACTTTCTGGATTCTTCATTGGAAGGTTTTCTAAAATATTTTTACTATTTTATGATTATGGAAGCAACCATTTTTATCCTAAAAAAGTTTGAGAAATAGAAAAGACATTTTAAAACAAAATTCAATAATAGTACATTCAGAGGTAGCAGGACTTACTATTTTGATGTATTTCCTTTTAAACGTTTCTTGTTTTATAAGAGTATTTAACACTATCAAAACTGTCTTTTATGTCCTATTTTGTAAGTTGTATCTGTCCATTGAGAACATTGTATTAGTACTCACCTTTTTGTAGCATAGTTGATATTGGCCATATGTTAGTGATTCCTGAATGTAATAAAAATTACTTTAAATCCTCGTACTTGAAACGATTTAGCATAGTGTGACTGAAAATGCACTTGTTTTCTGCACATTTTCCTTAGGAATCTCCTAGGAGGAGAATAATAATACAACTTCTAAGGCTTTTGTTGTAAACAGTAAAATACGGTGACAAAGACCATTCATTTGGGAGTGATGATGGCCCTATGTTTAAGTCCAGACTCTGTGGGCCTGGGCAGGGTTCCTTCATACCTCTAAGATCTTGAGTTCTTACTGGAAAAGGTACATCCTGGTACATTGCTTTCTGAAAGCAGAGACAGGTTGACAGTTCTGTACCACAACCTGCAATCTCTCATTGTCAAACTGTGGTCCCTTAGTAGCTTAATTAGCTTTCCTTTAATTACATGTTAGATGGAATATTAATATCTATTTGTATCCATTCCTTTAAAAATAGTGTGTTCATTTACTTATTTTTTGCTGCTGAGATCATCTATATTTTCTTTTTTATAAAATTTTTATTCTATACTGGTTTACTTAGAGTTTATATACATTGTTTTCTATTTTTTTAAAAACTTTAAGAAATTTTATATAAGAATCCTAATCCTTTGAGATATATCTCTACATATCTCTGTCCACCTGTCTTTACCAAAAATATGTTGTTGGTGTTTTCATTTTTTTTTACTATGATGTTTTCATGACCTTAATCTTAACATGATTTATTTTTTCTTTTATGCTTGGAAAGACCTTTCTAATCTTGAGAACAGAAAGTTTACAGTATCTTGTGATTTATGTTTTGTTAAACTAACTTTTTCCCTTCAGAAATAAAAATGAGACTAATTTTACTAATTTTTTTCCAGATGTTTGCTATATTAGATAACTTTAAAAAAAATACAGAGGTTGAAGAGAGGGAATCAGTACCACATCAGATTGTCGCGGTTGGAGTTCACTGGAACAAACATATAGAGCATTTAATCAGAGAATTCATGTATGATCCCTACATTGTGATCACAGCTATGGAAGAGGCTGCTCTCTATGGCAGTGTCCAGCAGGTAGGGATGAGGATGGGGCGGGGTGGTGTGTGACCATCACCTTGATTCTGTATGTCTATGTACAGTGTGGGATTGGGCAAACATGAACACTTGCCTTTATTTTATGGCTAAGTAGAAAAATATTCTTAAAAAGAACTTTGATTCTTTTTTACAAACCTGAACATGTATTAAACCTACATTACTTTCTCAGATGGTCTTTTCTACTAAAATAATAATTTACTTTGAAAAAATGAACTTTGAGGGCTTTAAAAGCATGTTGTCAAGAGGGACCAGTCCTTGAAGAAGGACACCATGACTGAAAGGGTGAAGGGTCAGTGCAGGAGAGGAAAGCCATGGATTAGATGGATAGACATAGTAACTGTGATGATGGGAACAGGTGTGTCAGAGAGAGTGTGACTGGCTCAAAATAAGAAAAGGTTCAGAGCGATTCTTTAGAGATCACTATGAATTGTACTTGATGGCACATAACAGCAATAAGAACACGGGTTAATAAAGCCACTACTCAGTAAAGAGAAATGTGTAAATTTTAGTTGATTCTCATTATTTGCTGATTTTGGATCTATGAACTGTTGACTTGCCAAAATTTATTTGTGATTCAGAAATCAATACTTCCAGCATATTTGGAGTTGTGGTGGGACATACACAGTGCATTAAAAAATAGTCACTGAGTGCGTACATCCCCAGCTGAGATTGAAAAAAAGTTTAAAAATTCCATGCTTCCTGTTTTTCATTACCAGGTAGTACATCTTTGCCTAGAAAGTGAGAAAACCTCTACCTTGCTGCAAACACTGGACTTCATCCCAAATCAGGCACAAAAGACCTTGATCTTCACCTGTTCTGTAGCTGAAACAGAAATGGTGTATAAGGTAAGCACTTGAACATGTGAAGCCTTCCTCCCTTTTTGTTTAAACTGTGAGGACTCTTGGGCTGTCAGCAGATCACTGAGTATTTGAATATGTGGCAGGGAAATGAAATGTAACCATCTGCAGGCAGGTACTGGTAGCAGGAGCAGCCCAGATGATGGGACCAGACTTCATACTGACATGACATTCTCTTGCTGAGGTGGGAGGAACAATGCTCTGCAGTTTTGTCAAGGCTGAACATTGAAAGGCATTTTAATTAATGAGTAGATACCAATATATAGATGGTATCCTTTTAAGAAAATAGAAAAGGTAGCAATAAAAGTATGATCGGGTAGCAATAAAAGTATGATCAGGTAGCCAGAAAAAAAATTGTCTAAGTCATGTTTCTTTTAGCACTAATGAACTACACCTACACAAAGGTGTGGTAAAATAGTATCTCTTGACACCAGTACCATCTATTTGGTATGTATGTGTGCATATATATAAATGTACACATGCAATTATGTATGCATATGTTAAAGAAGAAAGGAACGTCATTTTCGCAAAAAAATTTCATTTGCTCAAGATTTAAAATAGACTATAGTGTTTTGGATATGTATTTTATACCTGTATAATCATTTTTCTTTTTTTTTTTTTTTTTTACTACTAGCCAATGAGAAAATAATCTGACGGGTAGTTTAAAGTGGTGTGAATTGATACTTGAGGTCCCTGGGTGACTCAAACAGTTTGCTCTCTGTTATTAAGCTGGCAGCATCACAGAAGCATCTTCTGTAAAAATGAAAACAGAAAACCATATGGAGCAGTCCTGCCTGCTAAGGGGCTCACTATGAGTTGGAATCAACTTGATAAAAATGAGTTTGGTTTTAGTATTGTCAATTGCTGGCTTTGGGCTTACGTCTTACTGACTTGATCTCTCTGATTTCATCTTTAGGTAGTAGAAAGCAGTTCAATATTTTGCTTGAAAATGCATAAAGAAATGGTTTTTCATTTAAAAAGTGTTTTAGAACAGTGGAAGAAAAAGTTAAGTTTTGGTTCTCACATTGTATTGGGTGAGTGTTTTAATTACTATTATATTTAGAGAACACTGAGCTATTATTATTTCTTAATTTATATTTGTTGTTGATTGCCGTCAAGTCTCGTATGACTCAGCGAGTCTATGAATAAGACTTAATGTCTTTCCATAACTATTGTCGTTTCTCCAAGTTCACAGAGTTTCCATAGGCAGGTTTAGGAAGTGGGTGCCACTCCTGCTTCCAAACCTGTTTTACAACTGGGAGCTCGACCACACACTGTCCATATTAGGAGACCATTTCATGTTTACTGAAATATAATAGTTAATTTTACAATTAACAGTAACTTCAAGATAAGTGGATGTAGGTTCCTGAGGGACAAAAGGACCCTGAGTAGTAGATAGTAACATTTCATCTAGATATGATCCCTGCAGTTCTAGATTGATGATCACTATCTCAATAAAAAGAAATACAAAATTAAACAGATATATATAACAAGATATTATACCCTGTAGTAATTTTTATCTCGGAAACCTAAGATGAAACATGGTTAGAAGTTGCATTCCATGCTAGAAGTATAAAAAAATCTACATACATAAAATAAGTGAAAACATGGGCAGCTAGATTTGTTTTAAAAAATATATAAAGACACTTAACCAGTCTGTTCATGAAGCTGTGGCATTGTCAGACAGTGATTCTTGGAAAGAAGTCTTGTCGATTTTGTGGGCAACAAGTTTCTTACATATAGGAAGTGTGGTAAGCAGCCTGCAGAGGTGTGGTCAGTGCACTGCTCACAGGGTGCTGCTGGCCTCCTTTTCTGCAGCTCTGACTGATGATTGCATACCACTCCTGGCCATCACTGATGCCACGCGTGTGATCCACTTCAGTTTCCCTTCCTCACCCAGAATTTTTGGTGGACGTCTGTATTGCATGTCTGATCATTTTCAGAGCTTAACTGAACAGGTCAGTTAAGATCATTTTTCTTTTTCTGTATGTTGACAAATTCAGAGTATCCAAAATGTCACAGTGTAGGCTGATGCAGGTGATCCTTATCCTCCCCAATTTTAAGGGCTCTCCTGCAGAACAGAGAGATAATAAAACCAAATCAATTTTGCTGCTGACGGAGAGAAATGCATGTCATGCAGTTGGTGTCCTGCGCTACTTAGAACGAGCAGATGCTAAAATCCCCTCAGAGCTGTACCAGTTTACTGAAGGAGTTCTGGAGGCCAAAGAAGATAAAAAAGCCAGAAGACCTCTTTGTCCATATCTTAAGGCATTTGGTTTTTGCAAGTAAGTCAATGTTTTTGTTTATTTAAAAAATAAATTAGCCTATAACATAAAGTAAAATGCATAGATAATGAGATTCGCTCCTGAGAATTGTGTGAACCACTTAGCTCTTTCTGATGGAGCACCTTACAAAGGTTTGTTACTCACCTCCCTAGTTATGTCCTTCAGAGAAGTAATTTAATATCAGGATTAGTGTTATGCATATTTTTAAATATTTTTAAAATTTATTTTAAAATTTTTGTGATTCCTTTCAGACAGTTCTTCCCCTCCTCTGTTCTAATGTAGTGTTCAATATCTGTCCACTTTTTATACTTTCCCTCCCCAACTTCCCCATGTCAATCATATTTTATAACAGTAGTGTTATGCAGTATTTATCCTTTTGTGACTGAGATATTTCACTCAGCATAATGTCCTCTAGGTTCCCCCATCATAAATAATGTTTTATTAGGTCATTATTTTTCAGTGCTGTGTAATATTCCATGTGTGAATGTACAATAGTTTTTCTATCCATTTCTTTGTTGATGTTGCTCATATTTTGAACTTCACCTTAATGGAATTGTACAGTATGTCTCCTTTCCTGTCTGACATTTTTCTCTTAACTGAATATTTCTTGGATGCATCTGTATTGTTAAATGCAGCAATATTTGATGATTTATTTTTGTTGCTTTGTATTACATAAATGCAGCACAGTTTGTGTGTCTGTCTTCCTGTTGCTATACTCTTGTACATGTTTTTCTGTATGACACTCTATCCATTTCTCTTGGGTGTGTACTTAGCAGTAGAATTATTCATCAAGAAGTAAGTGTGAAATTTTGTCCTCCACTTCTTTACATTGATCACCAACAGCATCAGCAGCACAAAGATTCCATTGTATTCAGACGTGCCCCTCCAGACTAGACATTCTCTTTTGACAACTCTACCATCAGCCATCCCTTCCATAGCACTTAACTAGTATGATGGGTTCAGTATTTCATTGCAGTGGTCAGACAGAATTTAGGATTTCGGAGGTAGCAGGTAAGTGGTAGTGTGCATCTCAGGTTCAGGAACACTCAGGATACAGTTCTTAAGTCAGAACAGCCTCTTCTCAGAGCAGTCTACAGGTAGACCTCTTCTTTGACCTTTGGCCTTGCAGTCTTGCCCTCTGCCTGGCTCAGGCAAGTGTTACAAAGTTCATTTTTCTCTTGGCACTCCACCACAAGCCTGGGCTTGAAGGTGCTCTGCCCTGTCTTGGTGGGCCGGTAGACCTAGCTCCTGGATAAATGCCCAAAGACACCTACTTTTCCAGCAGCACTCCACTTTCTCACTTTATAGACTTGATCCCACAGCTCTGTCTCAAACTGGTCTCCTGGGTTTGCTGCTGCCGCTGCTTTTTTCTTCTCACAAGCATCTCATGTTATGTTGTTGATTGCCCTTGAGAGGAGCACAACTCACAGCGACACTGTGAACAAAAGGCCTGAAGCCTTTCTATAACTGATGTCGTTTATCAAAGTTCATAGTTTGCAGAGGCATGTTGTTTAGGAAGTGGAGTTCTGGTAGCCGAGTGGCAAGAAGGTGCACTGCATGGGGGGAGCTCTGGTGGCCTAGTGGTAAGGAGCTGCAGCTACAATCCCAGAGGCGCACGGTTCGAATCCACCAGATGCTCTGCGGGGAAGGAGGGACAATCTCCTCCTGTACCAGTCAGATCTGATTTGACGGTACACTCACACAAAAATAATAAAGTAAAAATTTAAAAAAAAGAAGCTACACTGCAATCCCATAGGCATGTGGTTCAAAGCCACCAGCTGCTCTGCAAGAGAAGAATGGGCAGTCTCCTCCCCTGCGATTAACTGCCTTTGAAAATGCACCTGTGGGTCGATTCTGACTCAGAGGTGCAGCACAACAATCTCATGTTATGGTATTTGAAAAATCTCTTCTTAGTAATCATGAAGGTCCACCTCACACTGATCTGTGCATAATGCCAGCATGTGAGAGACAGATATTGGGCATAGCTGATAAGCTTCTGATACATGTTTACCAAATTCAGTTTAATTGTAACTGTTGGTTGTAAATTTTTAAAATTTTGACACATTGGGCATGTTATTAGCAGTAATTTTTGTTACGTTTTAAGTAGAATATTAACTTTTAAAACTGGAACTTCTGCCATTTCTCAGTTTGGAAATAACATTACAGTTCCAACTTCTGGTTGAGAGGTTAATTGACCTTTATTGTGGGTCATGGTGGCATATTTTGTTGAAAGAATCTTTATTTTACAAGTGTATTTTGCTCGCTTAAAGGATGCATTAAGGATAACTACAAAAATGATAAAGTAACTATTTCCTTTAATTTTGTTCATTGCTATTTATATTTCAAGATCATTTTCCATTTATTCATGCACTGTCAGTGCCATCTGCAGTGTTAATGTGGTTACTTAACTTTAAAGGTATTTGGAACAGAAGCTTTCAACTTTTGATTATAGGATCATTTTCCTAAATAATACTTCAAAAATTCACAGAAACTATTAGTTTAGTTTTTTCCTGGTTTTCCCCCCTTTTTCCTGCCCTGCCCACCCCCTCTCCCAGATCACTTTTCTTTTTGAAAAGTAAAAAAAAAAAAAAAACCCTAAACTTTCATTGTTACAATCCCCCCACCCCAGGTCCACTCTAGTATGCAGCTTTCATCTGGACTCTTGTCATGACAATAGTACCTAATCATATATCCCTTTTAAACAGATCTCGCTCTCATCTGTTCCAATGTGTATACATTATTTATCCCCTCTTTTCTTAATTTCCCCCAACCCCAATGTCAGTCCCAATTTACAACAGTGGCATTATGCAGTATTTATCCTTTTGTGACTTGAGATATTTCACTCAGAATATTTCACCCATTTTGTATAATAATTCATTAGTTCCTTGTTTTTCAATGCAGCGTAGTATTCCATTATGTGACTATACCACAGCTTTTCTAGCCATTCGTTTGTTGATGGGAGTTTTTTCCTGTTTTTAAAATCTAGTTGTAGGTTGTTTTTTTGTCTTCTTTTCCCCTCAGAAACAAAAGAGTCTGTCCTGATCGACACTATATTAATCCAGAAATGGACATGCCAAGGAAATTATCTAACCAAGCTCTGCCAATGTCTGGATACATTAAAGTAAGTTCTCTTTAAAATCTTTTTGTGCAAGGATGAAGGGTTATTTTGATGAATATTTTCTTTTTAAATAACAGACTCTTATGAGACTATTATCATGACTTCCAGTAGTAGCAATAAATCAGAACTTATTTGTTGCGTGCTTGGTTGAGAACTATATTGCAAACTGAAAAGTCTGCAGTTAAAATCCACCGGTGACTCCTTGGGAGAAAGATGGGCTGTCTTCACCCACATAACTTACAGCCTCTGAAAACCTGTAAGATGGTCCATTAAGAGTCAGCAGCACATAAAACAACATGAGAAGGTGATCTTTAAAGGCGGCTTATGTTGCTCATACTTGAGCTGTGTTGTCAGCAGGGGCCAGTTCATTAAAAAAGGCATCATACTTGGAATAGAAGGTCAGTGGAAGAGTCAGATCCTCAACAAGATGGATTTACCTAGTGACTACAGCAGGGGGTTGAGCATGGCGTTAGGAGGATGGCATGTGGGAGGACAAGACTTCAATCTTGTTTTTAGGTTCCCATGGTGAGTGATTTACAGTCAGATTGATGGAACCTAGCAACCTCTTTGACATAAACCTGGAGCCTGTATGATTGTGGGCCTTTTAAAGTTATCTTTCCTGTTCCTTGGTCTGTTTGCCTGTTTTTGTACCAGTCCAACACTGGCTTCATTTCTCCAGCTTTATAGAATAGCTTGCGAATAGCTAACTAAGCTCCAGTTTACTCCTCTTCAGTATTGTTTTGACTGCAGACCTGTGGTGGTGGTGTTGTTGTTATGTGCCGTCGAGTCGTTTCCGACTCATAGCGACCCTATGCACAACAGCCCTAAACCCTGCTCTATCCTGCGCCAACCGCACCGCCTCTGACACACCCATCCCGATTACCCCAGTCACCGAATCAATCCATCTCATAGAGGGTCTTCCCCTCCTGTGCTGGCCCTCCACCCTCCCAAGCATGATGTCCCTCTCCAAGGACCCGTCCCTCCTGGCAACATGTCCAAAGTATGTCAGATGAAGCCCCAGAATCCTTGCCTCCAAGGAGTAGCTTGGTTTAATCCTCTCCAAGATAAATCTGTTTGTTTTCCTGGCAGTCCAGGGTACATTCAGTACCCTTCTCCAGCACCACAGCTCAAAAGCATCCACTCTTCTTCTGTCCTCCCTAGTCATTGTCCAACTCTCTGATGCATAACAAGCGATTGCAAATATCATGGCCTGTATCAGTCTCCAGAGAGACACTGTTGCTCCTGAGTACTTTAGAGAGGTCCCTAACAGCAGACCTTCCCATCGCGATAAGCTTTTTGATTTCCTGCACCGCCTTAGGGAGCTCTGGTGGTCTAGTGATGAGAAACTGTGCTGAAGTCCCAGAGGCACCTGGGTGCACCAGCTGTTCCGCAGGAGGGTAGACAGTAGCCTTCCATGTGACTTACTGCCTCTCAAAACCTGCCAGAGGGTCAGCTTTCAGTCACTTCCAATTTGATGGCACACACCCACCACTGTGTCACACACTTGACCACATGGCCAGATGAGAATGTGTAAGTAAAATCATTTTTGAGATTCCATCTGCCACCCTTAGCGCCCTGTGATTGTGGTCTTAGTTACCTCAACTGTGTACACGTAATTTGCTATTAACCAACACCTTGTGGATCATTAAGAGCTGTGAAGCTGACATGAGAGAGAGAGAGCTAGTCAGACTGGAGACACTGCCGTGAGGCATAAACTAACAGAGCCCTGGAAACAGACAGAACTGACTCAGACTGCTGTGACACAAAGATTGCTGGGCAATTAAGAAAACCAGATATTTTTGTTTATTTCTGAACTGAACCTTTGTGATATCCTTTGCCCTCCCACGCCTAACCTTTTTCCATACTAAATCCTACAACTCGAAACAATATATGAACCAGGTGATTAGTACAAGTGGGTATAGCAGAGTAGGGTCCCGTGTCTGACTTTGTGACTATTATTTTGGTACAGTTCATGTTACTGCTGGGGACAGTTCTCCTTTATGAAATTAGAAGTTAAAACTCTACCACCCCCACATTGTCTTTGCTGATTTTACAATACCCATATAAAATTTTAGAATTCACTGGCCAGTTTATATTTAGAAGCCTTCTGGAATGTGGACTGGCATTGTATGGAATCTAAATTTGAGGGGAAATTAGTTTTCAAAAACACTGAGTCTTCTTGTCCATTAGCATGATACAGAGTTTTTGGTCAAGTGCTGCCAAGTCATCTCTGCCCTCTAGGTACCTCATGCATGAGCAGGCACAACACTGGCTCTGCACCCTCCCCACAGTCACTCCTGTGCCCAAGTCCTCCCTTGAAGCCACTGTGTTGGTTCATCTCATTGTAGAGCCTCCCTCTCACCACTGAAAACGAGCTATATCTGGGAAAAGGCTTCCTCTCAGTGTAGTGTCTACTTTAATATAATATGAAGTAATAAAACATTTAGGAATTTTCATTTGCTTATGGGACTTCATTTGTTAAGGTGGTGAAAATTAATTTGTTAATATTTGTCAGTTGTGCTTTAAGAGATAATTTAAATGTTGTTGTTAAGTGCCATCATGTTGTAGACAACTTATTAGCGACCCTATGAACGAAAGACCCAAACACTTGTATAACTTTCATCATTTCTCCAAGTTCATAGGGTTTCTAGAGACAAGCTATTTTGGAAGTGGATGCCACTCCTGTTTCCAAGCTTGGTTAATCGGGAAGCTCCACCAAACACTGTCCACTATGGGTAACCATTATCACATTTGACACATCAGTGTCACAGAGTTTGCCATTACAGCAACCATCTGTACAGCAAAGTGACAGACCAGTGCCGTACCACTTAGAACAATGTTTGACTAAAGACAATTAAAATCAGTCCTCAGGCCCAAATGTCTTTTTAAAAAAAACGAGGCCAAATCCAATCAGTTCACACCCAATTGTGAGCAACAGTCTCAACCCAAGCCTCAACCAAAACGGAGAACACACCTTTGTAGAATCCAGCTGCTCCACTTATCTTCCCAAACTGGAAAGCAGCCAGATATAACCTATCAGTAATAATATTGTCCCTCAGAATAGATCTTGAAATGTTCTTTTTAATTAATGCAATGCCATTTCTCTTCAGTTTGTTCTTCTCACTAGAGTTGATCTAGCACTGGTGAGTTTAAAATGGTCAATAGCAGTTCATTTTTAAAAAATTCTCAACACTGAACATTAGTTCATCATGATAGGCAGCATCATCATAGATGAATATCGAGAGATGCACATAGCATTGGGATTGTCCTGAAGAGCAATAATATCAATTTGAAGACTGATTCAAGCCCTGGTTTTTCCAGTTACCTGCTTTGCATCTGAGAACTGGACAGAGAATAAGGATGTCAGGAGAATAATTGATGAATTTATCATGTTGTGGTATGTGAGAAGAACTCACAAAAACCCGGTTGTGTCTTGGAGAAGATACAGTGAGAGTGCTTCTTGGAGGTTAGGATGATGAAGGTTCATCTCACATACTTTGGGCATGCATGTTGTTAGGAGAGGCTATTGCTTAAAGACGGACAGCATGCTTGGAAAGATCAGTGAAAGAGAGGAAATCCCTCATTGAGGTTGATTGACACAGTGACTGTGGCAGTGGGCTCAAGTTGAAAAGGACGGCATAGGATAGGACAGGGTTCAGATGTGGGTTGCTGTGAGTCATATGCAACTCCACAGCACCTAACAACACTGCCTGAGACATCAGACCTAAGTGTTGATTTTACTTTTGACAACTTAATTTTTCTTGATTACATACTTGGTATATTCCATGCTTCTCTGGTGGCTTTAGTGGTATGGAGTTGTGCTGCCAACCCAAAGGCACATATATCAGATCTACCAGCTTTTCTGCAGGAGAAAGATTGGCGTCCTCCTCCTGTGCAGCCTCTGAACACCCTCCAGAGGGTCCGCTGTGAGTTGGTTCTGACTCACACAACAGCATCATTGCTCAGCTGTTACTTTTCCTTGAGAGCCATGTATCCTTAGCATAAGAAGCCCAAAAGCTCTTCTTCAGTCTTACTTTTAGTGCCTCCCAACCGTAAGGGCTCATCTCCCAGCCCTGAACACAGGGTATGGTGATGTAGTTATCCGTAAGGTTTGCTCTCATTGCCTCAGACACTGATGACAGGCCTTTTAGTCTCTCTTAGTTTGTAAACACTGCTGATAATTGTCCAATATTTCTGATCCTGTTGATATTTATGATACCAGTCCCATCGTTTCCAGCATCATAACAATATGTAAGTCACTATAGTACGACAAACTGACAGACAGGTGGGTGGCCAGTTATCTAGGTTATTTATGTAGGTCATTTTATTTAGGCCGTTGATCTAGGTAATTTTGCGTTTTTGTAAGCAATGTTTCATAATTTTTCAGACAGATCTTGAGTTTCTGTGTTAAATTTATCCCTACTACTTCATACTTTTGATGTTAGTGGAATTTACATTTTATTTTTAAAATGTTTTAAAAATGTAGTTTACCTTTCATGTCCTGTGGTCATAAACAATAGATTTAGTTACATGCAGGAGTTCGGTGTTTTTTTCTTTTCTTCTTTTTTACTGTAATAAAACATGGATGGGGATCCAAGGGGGTAAGAGGAGGAGCAAAAGGGTGAGGATGGATAGGGATGAAATCACAGGGTTGCACAATTTGTTGGGTGGAGGAATTGGGTAAAGGAAATGAGAAAGATCTGGCGAGGACTAGAAAAGACAGGGTAATGGTGAGCATAGTCCAACGGTGATTTAAAAAAACAAAACAGAGTCATTTTTACTTGTGGGTTTCTCACTTGGCAATAGGGACACAGTCTGTGCCTGCTTCTTTATGAACAGGGGCATTGAGATGAAGAGGAAGGGGAGCCCACTTTAACACTTTACTGGTGGTCTTGAATTGAAGCTGCATGCCTTCTTGTTCAGTTAGAAGATACTTTCATGACTTTTTCTGCCCTCTGGACTGCAAGGTGTGTGTGTGCGTGAGTCCAGTGGGAGTGGCTGACCGTGCTTTGAGGCTCCATCTACCTCTGTTTCCTTAGCTGGCAGTCCAGGCTCTGGAACAAGATTCTGCACATGGAAACGGGGCTTTCAGAGTGGTGAACAGACACTCAAGTTTGAAAAAGTAATAAATGCAGTAGAACAGGGACTCAAAGGGACTCAAGGTTGTCTGAAGGCAGGCTGTGAGATAAGGAGCTCTGCTTGACACAGGTTGGCCGTCTTTTGTCTTCCTGCTGAAGATCATTTTCAAAATGGCCAGAGACATACACTCGGGCTGCAGCGCTTCTAACCGCATGCAGGAATCTTGAGAGGTGTGGGATCAAAACAGGCAGGACAAGGTACATTCCTGATTGACTTAGAACTGATAAGTCTCCTGGGACGTTGAAAAGGACCAACCAAACCAGAATGTTTTGAACACTCTGCAAAAGATCTAAAGGTAGGATCTTTTTAAAGAATCTTTCTAGCCTCCTAAGACAATCACTCTTAGCACATTATTTTTTCTTTCTGCTGTCTTTTATATTTACTTTTTTTTAAAAAAAAAAAAAAAAAAAGGTGGTGGTGTGTGTAATATGCCCTGCCCCTTCCTTTGAGCATAAAGCAAGTGTCACAGTCACATCAACAGGGCTTGTGCAGGGGCCAGTGGGAGAGCAGACTCCACTGGGAGAGAAGCATCTGGAGGCAGGAGGAGGACTGTGCACTGCCTGCAGGGGATGGTCCGCAGCCTTTTCCGTCCCTGACTTGTTCCCTGTTCTCATTGGACTGGCATTCCAGTGGAGGTGGTCAGCAGTGGGTCTGTGAAAAGAAGGCCCTAGATGGTTATAAATGCTGTGAACAATCTTAAATAGTGTCCTGGTTTGGGAGGGTTGGAAATTATACCCTGGAAGGAACTCTCTGGTGAGAAATCAACTGAACTGAGACCCAAATGATGAGAATTCCTGGCAAGATCTGGAGAAGAACCTCCCAGGCAGAGGCCCAAATGCAGGAACTAAACATGGTGTGTTTGTAGACCCAGCTGCTTGGCGGTGAGAGAGGGAGATGGAAGGTGATAAAATCAGAGAGGGGCACGGAAAGAGTACCACACACCATCAGCCCTGCCTTACCTCCCACCTGGGACGCATCCATCATATAACCGTTTCTCGGTATGGGCATGAGGCCCTCTGTGCTTTTGTGTGGTGTGTTTCCTTCTCTTGTCCGGAGTGTCCTCTTGATGCGCTCACCCATGTGCATGCTGACGTCCTGCCGGCTCCCACAGGCACCAGCATACCTGCCCGCCCTCACGTGCGTGAGCTCCTATCTGGGCAAGCTCACCTGTGAAGCTTAAGTTACAGTTCCCCCTCCCTTTTTTTTAATCTCTTAAAAAAAATTATTTACTTTTGGTTTTTAGTGGAAGTTCACAAAAAGATTGGTTTTTATTCATGCATTTTCCTCTCTCTCCCTGGTGCCTTGTTCTAGGCTATTAATTGTCATGCCATCATTTCTAATCTGGTGGCCTAGTGGGAAGAAAGTGCACTGCAATCCTGAAGGCACAGTTTGAGGCCACTAGCTGCTCCATGGGAAAAGGATGGGCAGTCTCCTCTGGTGCACTTAACTGCCTCTGAAAACCCGCCAGAGGGTCAGCTGTGGGTCAGTTCACCGGTACACCACCACCACTCCAGAACCGGTGTGGGGCAAGAAAGAATACATTAGGAATTTTGTTATCTTGATCACAGCCATGCTGTTTACCCATGAGTTTCTGAGAGTGGTTGCAACCCTCTGTCCAGTGCTGGCATAAATGGGTGGTTTTTTCCCTCCCTTGTAAAACTTTTTTATTATGACTTCACTGAAAGCTTACATAGCACAGTGGTTTTCCACTCAACCATTCTTACATATTTTGTTTAAGACACATCCCACTTGCCCTGAAGTTACAGAGGACATCAGTAGATGTAAGGAAATATTAAAGCTAACTCTGTTTGCCAGTGAGGATGACAGCATGATAGATAGCATGATAGGATAAGTACTAATAAGATAGACTGATAGGGAAAGGGGAGTATGATAGTGAGAGGATAAATAGCTTAACCATCTTCCTGATAACTTCATTTTCCTAAACTATTCCTAGACTTTAGTGAACATCTCAATTAAAGTTTTCAAAAACCCCTAGTCCTATGTGCCCTCAAGGGACTTAGGCCATTAAAAAAAAGTGACTGATTGGTAGAACCACTGCTCTGAGCAGAGTAACTCTGTTGCTTGCCAGTGAGAATAATCCGAAGATCCCTGTTCCTTTGTAAGGATTAAAGGATTTCCACCTAGGGTCCTCCCAGAAGCTGAGCTTGATTCTCACCTGACGCTGCCCCCTGAGCTCCAGAGGGACCTGGATCTACATGCATGCCACTGGAGAGGCTACTCAACGAGCATGGCGACAGGGCAAACAGTCCTTGCTGTTTTCAACCAACCACAACTGGAGACCACCTTCCACAAACACCAAGAAAGCTCCTCTGGGTGCAGCCATCCCCAGAAGTGGGTTCTTAATGAAGTTGTTCTTGTGGCATTAATACCAGAAAGCCCTCAAGGAACAGGGGTGCTGTTTATGAAGTATTTTTTTATAAATGTGTAACTAAAAATAAACAAAGGAACACTAAATAATCAAATTGTAAAAATAATAAAATGTGTCCAAACCCACTTCTGTTAAATTTAAAGTGAAATTCTAGTTAGTTGTGACTGTCATAAAATTATTTGGGTTTTTTACTACTTTGCTGGTTTTTGAATTGGTTTTCTTTAAACTGCTGATTTCTACAGATAAGAAATGTGTGTAGCTTTGGCTTTTATTAAGGTTTTCTGGATGTATATTCCATATATTTCAGATGATACCTTTTTACATTTCAAATGCAACCAATTACTTTGGACGGATAATTGATAAAGAGGAGGCTCTTTATGAAACTCTTAATGCAGAAATGACTGAATATTTTAAGAATTCCAGTAATAAAACAGTTGTAGAAAAGGTGGAGAAATTTGGATTATATGGATTAGCAGAAAACACACTTTTTTACAGGTAAGCGTCCATGTATTTCCTCTTTAAAATGTAAAATGCAAGATAACTTGAAGTAGAATTGAATCCCTTTTCACTTGTGGTGTAGTGCTTCACCTGCTAAACTGCCAGCCACTCTGTGAGAGAAAAACGAACAGTCTCCTCTCCTAACAATGCAGTGTCTCGGAAATCCAGGGGAGGGTCTCTGTGAGTTACCTTGAACCTGGGACCTGAGTGCAGAGCACACATGACGCTACAACAGCTGACATGGACTGAACAGGCACTGGGTGCTCCTACACTTAGATCCTCACTGCATTAAGTCTTGAAAAATTCCTGTCAAATCCATTTATACATAAGCACATTAGGCCTAGAAGAGCTTCTGCAAGTTGTCTGAGGTCAGCTCTGTGGCATAGTTGGTGCTCTAGCCTGGACGGTCTTAATATATGTGCCTCATTTTAATCAGTTCCCTTGAATGCTGTGTTTGACTCTACCTTAACTCAGAAAACTCAGAAAAATTGAATTTTTTAACTTCTATTTGTCTTCATGAAAGGGATTTACTCTTTTCAGAAGTATTGCCCATCTTTTCTACTTACAAAATTTTAAGTGAAGGGACCTTGGCAACATCCTGGAAGAAAAGACCTGGTGATTTTAAAGATTACAGCCTTCGGAGTTCCATGGGGCGGTCCTGTTACATGGGGTTGCCATGAGTCAAATTGGTAACAGCAACATTGCAGTTAAATTAATCACTTCTAAGTGCTCCTGAAGGCCTCGACTATTTAATTTCTAAAGTGAATGTTTTATCCATGGTGAGTGAGTTAAGACAAAGATTATTTCCTTTCCCAGAGTATCTGTGTCAATTTTAACTCTGCCGTTGTTCTCCAGGGTTCAGGTCATAGAGATGAGCCAGAAAGAGGACACTTGGGCCCTGGCTAATGTCCTTGTAAAGTTCATAGATGAAGGCAGGATGGGGCTTGTCACAAGAGCCCAACTGCTTCATCTCCCAGAAAGTTTCCACACTCTTCCCCCACAAGCTGTGGAGTTTATCGTCTGTAGAGTAAAACCTGCTGACAATGAAATTGAATGGAATCCAAAGGTGAGTTATTTTGCCTTTTATATAGAGTGTTGAATTTGGGCACAGTGTTTGCCGGTTAGGCTTCACATTCTGCTGGAATTGACTAGCAGCTGCTGTTCACAGAACCTATCTCAGAATGCTCACTAAGGAATCAAGTGACGTGCCACTGTCACTATCATTACTAGTGCTCATAGGCTTACAATATGGTTTATGATGACGTTAAAGTTTTGTTAATAAGAAATAGTGTTAAGTGCCTACAGAATTGGGGTTCTCAGTGAGAGGAGATACATGTGATGGACAGTTCTCTTGAAATCAAGAGGATGGGCAAAGAAATAGAGAGAGAGGCTCAGACAGCTCCCAGGGAAGGCACATTGCTTTTGAACCCTGTGGAGTGCCAGGGACAGAACAGAGGGCAGAGAAGGCAGCCTGTGCCAAGTCATGGCACATAGGCAAGGCCCTCTCTGGGCACGTGTGGCTCTCCACGTGGCTGGAGAGAGGCCCAGCCCTCAGCAGCTCTTCATTGGAGCCCCAGGGGTCATGTTAATAATGATTCTTTAAAGGAAGGTTAAATCTTACGTCATTTGGTTACTGGGTTATGAAAGAAGCACTTTGAGTTGGCAAAGGGGGAAACTGTTCTAAACAAGCAATGTTGAGAACAAATGACTGTTTCTACAATATATGATGGATGCACAGCCTTATTATTGTAAGTTTAGCAGAAATGGCCTTTACTAAATAGCCTTTGTGTGCTCCACTATGCTAGGTTCTAGGACTTAGCCACTAACTAGTCATTGTGCTTTTCCTCAGGAAACATTTGGTCTGTTGAGATGATCAACTGTGTTTTTGAAGAGCAGCCTTGTTAAGAAATAGGGAAACTTCTCTGTGTGTTCTTGCAAACGTCTTTGTGAAGTTCAAGAGAATAGAAACCATTTTTCATTCTGGGCCAGGTCATTCTTGCTCTACTTTTTTGTTGTTGTGTCCTGTCAAGGCAGAACTGACTACCTAACGGTAAAACTTGGTCACCAGAGCTCTCCTTTACTGGAGTTAAAATAAGCCTGAAGAATAGCTGGGGCAGGTCTCGTATGTTACAGCTGTGCTTAAGAACGGAAGTAAAAAGGCACCTCAGTTCCAGGGCCTGGCTTCATGCCTTCTGGTCCAGGGCAGCAGGAGCCACTTCCTCTTCACTCACATTGAGCTTTCACAGAAATGTTCTGCCACAGATAGATCTGTGGTTGAATAGCAGAGACAGGATGTGCCGTTCATAGTGGGGAGCAGGCGGCATCAGAGATCTGTCTGTTCTTAGAGCTCCAAGATCATTCTTTTCTTGGAATTCACTTCCTTGAGAACTAGGGCAAGTTCATGTCCCTTTCTGCACTTGGCCTTAGTAAATACTGTTAGCAGCAAAAGAGGGCTGGTCCTGGTCCTCTGTAGCCTAGCTCAGAAAATGCCTTTTTTCACAGAGCTGCGTAAACTATCTTATCCACACATAAGATCATTTGTTGAACCTTCAGATCAATAACTTCAGCATTGTTTTTAGGTTACTAGGTATATTCATAATAAAATTATTGGAAAGTTGCATGATGCCAAAGTGATAATGGTGTTGGGAAATACCATTTGGATTGATCCAATGGTAAGTATTTACTATTGTAAAATGAATCTGTACTTAAATAGACCTCTAAAATGACCCTAAATTCTTTTAGAGACAGTAGCATGTGTAGTTTGAATTGCTGTTTGCCTCACATGTCACTGCTGTCAAGTCAGAACCAGCTGACTCCTAGCTGACCCTCCAGCAGGTTTTCAGAGGCTGCAGCACTGGAGAAAGGAGATTGCTTATCTTTCTCCTGTGGTGGAGTCAAAGCACCGGAGAGGCACAACCTTTGGGATGACAGTGCAAATCCCTACGGACTACATCTCCAGAGCTTACATAAAGGGATCTTCTTTGGGGCTCTACTTTATGGCAAAAGTTCTTTTCGTATCATTTGGGATTTGTAGTAGAAGAATGTTTTTAATAATACCTAGTAATGCAGCATATCATAAACTCATATACAACCGAAACCATGAAATTATGCTTACTGAGGGTGACATTCTCTAGTAGTTACTATTCAGTGTAGTTACTATTCAGTCTTTCTCTTCTCTTTCTTTTTTTTTTAAGTGTTGCTCACAACCCAACCCTTACAGAGCCTTTATGTGAATATTGCATGAGACTCACAGCAGAATAACAGATTCACTGCTGTCCAGTCGGTAGTGACCCATGGGGCTTCCAAGACTGAATCTGTACAATAACGGACTGTTCTGGTTTTCTCCCAGAGAGTAGCTGTTAGATTTGAACTGCCTAACTTTTTTTTAATAATTTTAATGAACATTTACAGAGATTTTGAATTTCCATTCATGCATTGCTGCACTTCTCTCCCCGCCCCGCCCAGTTCGCTCCTCTTTCAAAAGTAAAAGAAACACTCCCTCTCTGGTACACAATCCCCCCACCCCCACCCCTCCCACCGCCCCAACCTGACGGGAGAAGGATGGAAAGTCTCCTCCTGTGTGATTTAGCACCTCTGCCTGCCGGAGGGTGAGCTCTGGGCTGGTGCTGACCACCCTGTGATCAGCACCCAAGTGCTGAACTCCCTGCACAAGAAGGGCAGCAATCTGCCACCTCTTCTTTTTATTTTTTTTTTAAGTTTGCAGATGCTCTTAGGGTCTTGGAACATGATTTCTAATTTCAAGGATTTCTGTCCTTAAGCGTTCAGTAATTTTATTATGTTTATATTTTCTCCTCTGTTAATGCAGCAGCTGTTAATTAAGCATTTGCTATGCTCCAGGGCTTGTTTTGGTCTCTTAGTGTTACCAGTCAGCAAAGCAGACCCCAGGCTTCATGCCTTGTGAAGTCAGCTAGAGGGCAGAGAGGGTAGCTGCTGACTGGCATTACTTGCCTCTCCTCACACCATCACATCTTCTCCCTTCTTGTGGCCCAATCCTGAGTTTTAAGTTCAGATTTTGGCTATATTAGACTTAAAATTTAAGACTTAAAGGAATTTAGTTCTTGTAAAATTGTTTTACTGAAGATTATAGCGTTAGAAAAACCTTAACACTTAAAAAGAGAAGTTTGAGCATAAGATTTTAAAATAGGAGGAAAAAAAACAGTTTCTTAAGAGAAAGTAGAAATTACCCTCAACCGAAACAAGAAAACTTACCTTTCAGAGTCTCCATACTGGAGACAAAGGCCCAACCTTAAATACAAAGGCTGTCCAGGAGATTGTGTTGCCTCTATAAACAAGAGGCTTAAATAAAAAAACAACCAAACATCCCACACCAGACCCTCAACCAGAACAAGACCTCCTGGAGGGCCTTTGTAATTTTAATTTTATTTATTTAAGCCTCTTGTTTAGAGTCAACACAACAAAAATCAACAAAGGAGGGAGGGCCTTGGTATTGAAGGCCCTGGGCCTAGTGTTGTAATATTTTGGAGGAACATTCTTCTAAGTGGTACAGCACTGGTCTGTCAGTTTGTTGTACTGAGGTAACCTGGGGTTGCTGTGATGCCATTGATATGTCAGATTGCCATAATGGTTACC
Organism: Elephantulus edwardii; assembly: GCF_000299155.1. Classification (NCBI taxonomy): domain Eukaryota; kingdom Metazoa; phylum Chordata; class Mammalia; order Macroscelidea; family Macroscelididae; genus Elephantulus; species Elephantulus edwardii. The sequence continues at coordinate 14,769,863 of NW_006399812.1, forward strand.
CATGGTGGATAATGTTTGGTGGAGTTCCCAGATTAAGTCAGGCTTGCTCCCTAAACAACATGCCTCTGGAAACTCTATGAACTTAGAGAAATGATGATAGCTATAGAAAGGCTTCAGGTCTTTTGTTTATAGGGTCGCTATGAGCCGTGCTTGACTCAGTGGCAGTCAACACCAACAACAGAAATTACCAGTGCAGGTAGCTTTGTGTTATTAATAATTTTGCAATTACCCTTTAAGGGAGGGGGCAACAAAACTTCATTCAACTGGAATTTATTACACTATAGCTAAGAGAATGAAGCACCAGAAAATCTCCCTGGTGAGATTGTTCCCAGCTGTAGAATAATGGGTAGCAGAGCCCTGCTGGCACCCTGGAGGCTGCACGGACTTCCACGTGTGCTGCTTTTCCACTCGGCACAGCTTGACCCCTGGTTTGAGGCACTTCTCTTCATCCTTGACAGTGTCCACGTAGGAGGGTGCCGAGCCAGTTCCCCTCACTCTGACCTGAGGGACATGCAGTCTTGTGTCCACGCCCTCAGCAGTAGCAGCAGACTCTTGTGGATTTTCAAGCTTTGCTTAATTTTATATTAAATTATGCTAATACAGTTTTACGTTAAAGCACACAATATACTTTTTTATAAATTGAAATGGATGAGAATGTTGATTGCTAAGAAGACCCTTTCCGTCCAGGATTTACAGCCGTGGTCTTGGCCATTTCTAGCCATCTGCTGGGGGCGGGCTCAGCCCTAACGAGGGCCTGTCTCCTCAGGATGCTTAGCTGCCTCGGTCAGGAGGGTTCGAGGGGCAGCACGTTGCACAATATAACCAGGAATTTATTGACGTTTCTACCTGATAAAACTTGGGATAAAATTCTAAGAATTTGAATCTAGTTACAATATTATGGATTGGCGTTTTCTGTGAGTTTTATTCAAGGATTCACCTTGGTCTCACTCCAGTCCTCATAATACTGCTGGGGTGTGGGACTGGACACTGGATGATTCCGATGTGACCTTGGCAATAAATACTGAAAATTACCAGTAGGACACTTGTCCACTGTGACTTTGTGTCCAGATGGCATTAAACATTCTGGGGAGAGGGCAAGAGACTGTGTGAGAATGTGCTTCATTTAAAATTCAAGTTGTAATTCCTCAAATGTTGTGGGGTTTTTTCCTTTAAGGTGCACATTACAAAACTTTCAAGTTTGAGAACTTCTGTCATTGATTACAATATTAGAGCTGAGATTTTGTCCATGGGAATGGGCATTGATAATTCAGAACATATAGAACAACTGAAAAAAACTTGCAAAGGAGCGAAAATGCCAACTTTTGAAGAAATTTTGTAAGTGGATATTTTTGTTTTCTTCATTTTGGAGCATCTGCTGTTTAGAAATATAGCCCAGGCAGGCATTTTTTTTTTTAATGAAAGTGGAGGTAATAGTATAATGAGTCCTCATCTTGGTTTCAGTTATTATCATGCTTTTCTGATTCTTGTTTCATCTGTAACACAGTCTACACCTTTGTTTTTTGTAGACTATTATACCTTATTTCACTTGTATCTCCTACAGAAAGGGATTTTGTTGTTGTTTACAGCACACATTCAGAGAAGTCCACACAGAAGGGCCCAGTGTGGTGGATTTTCTGCAGCCACCCATGTGAGCAGCCTAGATGAAGAAAGTGCGTGACCCAGAGACCTCTTCATGCCCCAGTCCAGTTACTCCCCCTCTGCAGTTAGAGCCCCTGTTCTTGTGTTTAAAACCTGTGGATGTGTTATGAAGTGTTCATCTATCAGAGTTCTGATAAATGAAGGCCTACAAGGGTTGTAGCAGGTGGGGCCTGCAGGAGTAGCGCTGCCCAGAGGTGAACGGAGCGGTTCGCAGCCCCTGTAGACGTGTGTGATGTGACCGCTGGACACCGCTCTTGCCATTCATGGGAAACAGTGACACGGGCTTCTGTAGAGAGCCCTATTATGTGACCATCTCCTCAAATTACAGAGAGTCTGTTTAACCTTTGCCTCTTCTGTCTAGGAAACCTTCTTCAGCAGAAGATGCTCCTGGTCTGCAGAGCTCGGAGAAAGAGGACGAGGGTTCACAAAGAGGCAGTTATTCTAAGACAAACTCAGAAGACCAAAAGCATGGTCAGTATAGGTATTCAAACAGTAACTGAAAAGAATATTTTAAAAATATTTTTCTTGCTGGTTTTGTTTAGAACCTTCCAGACAGTGGCAGAACTAAAGTTAGTGGCCTGCCTTCTCTTAGGTGTGACAGTTCTGCTTGCAGTGTTTTATTTATTTGTATTTTGTGCTTTCCACTTCTTATTCTTTGAGGTATAACATGAATCCAGGAAAGGCACAACAGATGTTATGTGTACAGCTTGGAGACTTTTACACATGGTGTACAATTATTCCACTCACCTGTCTGTCTGTCAGATGGTGGTACTGCTCTGATGCTAGAAGCCACTCTCCCAGTAGTTTAAATATTAATAGAGTCACTCACACTAGATCAGCTTTCAGCTCAGGACAAACTAATTCACTCCTTCCTTTTGAAAAACAGTAGCCATTGAAACCTTATGAATAGCAGTGGGACTTTATCTGTTGTTATTTACACTTGGGTTAGAATGACCCATAGCTGAAAACCCTCTAGTGGGTTTTCAGAGGCAGTTAATTGCACAAGAGGAGATTGCCCGTCCTTCTCTCCAAGAGCAGCTGGTGGACTAGAACCACGAATCTCGGATGCTGTACTCAGAGGAGGAGGTAGAAGGACATGAAAGGCTTAGAGAAAAAATACAAATCATCCAACTAGAACAGTATATAAAATGCCAAATGATGGAAAGTTGCACAGCTCATGTAAAGGACAAAACCATGCTTATTTGAGAAAAGCAAAAATCATGAACCCTGACCACATTCTTTCACATTACATGTTCCTTCCTTTATTCCGTGTGCCAGAAGTATTCCAGTAGAACCTGTATTGCTGGTAACAGGCTTCAATGTGGAAAGGACTCAGAACACAACTGAGGAAGAGCTGCTTCCCTGAAGTGAATCTGTCTTAACTAGATGCATGGAGAGAAGCTTCCAGGCCTGCAGGACCCCAATCTGTGGAAGGAGACACTGGAGAACCTCAATAGACTCACTCATAGTAAGACCAGGGACCAGTTGCTGGCAAGTCTTCAGTCACTCATGTGCAAGTTCACATTGAAGTGGAGAAAATTAAAACAAGCCCATGAGTGTATCAGACTTGGAGTATATCCCACTTAAATTTAGAAGTCATCTGAAGAATAGATTTATTCACTGAACAATAATGACCAGAGTTGTGGGTGACATTAGGGACATCATAGTTGAAGAAAGCAAAAGGTCATTCAATGGGAAAGAAAGAAAGAAAAGACTTAATTGGAAGGCTGAAACTTATTAAGTAATCCAATAAGCTATTATACTAACAGACCAAGGGAACTATAGAGATTAAAAGCAAGAAGGATGTGTGTCAGGGGTATATATATCCTTAATCCATACTTTCTCAGTCTGTATGCTGAGTGAATAATTTGTGAAGCCAGACTCTGATGAAGAATATGGCTTCAGTATCAGAGGAAGATTCATCAACAGCCTGTACTATGCAGATGACACACTTTGTTGAAAATGAAGGGGATCTGAAGCTCTTGTTGCAGAAATCAAAGACTGCAGCCTTCCCTGTGGATTGCACCCTAAGATCAAGAAGACTAGGGGAGGGGAAAGAAAATGTGCAACAATGAAAAATTAAAATCTTTTCAGTGTTTTGGTTTTTTTAAAAAAAAACAAACCACAGCAGCCAAACATCAAGATGTCAAAGCTCCTTACCACTGGCAAAATCATGATGGATGACGAGGGATTGAAACTGCTGATGATTTCGTCTTGCTTGGATCTGCAATCAACACCCTTCATACCAGCAGTCAGCCAAGGAGACCTACTGCTTTGAGCAAGTCCTCTGTCAGGGAAGAGCAGAGATGTCACTTTGAAGACTAAGGTGCACCTAATTCAAGCCATGATCTTTTCAATTACTTGCTATACATCTGAGAGCTGGATGATGAATAAAGATGACAGAAGACTTAATGGCTTTGAGTTGTGGTATTGGAGAAGAGTATTGAACGTCCCATGGACTGCCAAAAGAATGAACAGGTGTGCCTTGAAAAAGTGTGGCCAGAGTGCTCTTTGTAGGTAAGGATGCCAAAGCTTCATCTCTCATACTTTGGACATGTTGCTAGAAGTGACTACTCCTTTGAAAAGGATATCATGCTTGGAAAGGTGGAGGGTCAGCGAAAGAAGGAAGACATACTCCCCCATTGAGATGGTTTGACACTGTGCCTCAATGGGCTCAAGTGTATCAGACAGTGACGATGGCACAAGATAGGACAGGATTTGGTCTGTTGTTCATAGAGTCGCTATGAGTTGTACTTGACAGCACCTCACAACACACCATCTGTGATCATGAATGTACTCTTTTTCACTTTCCCATATCTTACCATCTTTTCTGTCTGCTTGTATATCTGCTTGTGATAGTATTTCCCATATACCATTGATGTATATGTCCTGGTGTACAAGTTGCCGTACAGCGGTAACTTGTGGTTGCTGTGAGGCTGAACACTGTGACACTGATGTGTCATATACGTTAATGGTCAGTTATCCAATGCGGACAGAGAGTGGGGTGGAGCCCCCCAATTAAAACAAGCTTGGAAGCAGGAGTGGCATCCACTTCCGTAATAGCTTGCCTCTGGAAACCCTATGAACCTGGAGAGAGGATGAAAGGCACCCAAGCATCGAGGACTCTCCTTCATTGGGTCGCTATGAGTCGCCTGCGACTCGATGGCACTTAACAACAACCACCACCATTGATGTATGTCTTCCTTTTCTTTACAGTTACTGTGCTGAACAAACTTACCTTGTCTGTTTCTTATTTGTTAAATTACACTCCTTTTCCACCCATTCCCATCTGTGATGGCAATCCAAGAATGATGAGTGTAAACCTTTCTTTAGTTTTTTATAATAATGGTTTATATATTACTTGTCCTTTTTGTATAGTCTTTTATCAGGCTTCTTGGACTCAGCATTATTATGTCTGTCGAATTCATCTGTGTAAATTGCAAATAGCAGCCACTTATTTATTGCTCAGATGTATTTTTTAAAATTTTTTTTTATTATTTTTGTGTGAGTGTACTGTCAAATCAGATCTTACTGGTACAGGAGGAGATTGTCCCTCCTTCCCCGGCAGAGCATCTGGTGGATTCGAACCGTGCGCCTCTGGGATTGTAGTTGCAGCTCCTTACCACTAGGCCACCAGAGCTCCCCTACTCAGATGTATTTTATAATACGAATATATCATTGTTCATTTATTTGTTTCCCTACTGATAGAAGTTCGGGTTTTTGGTTCAAGGTTGAATTTTTTTGGTTGTTTTGGGGTTTGGTTTTTTTTGTTTTTGCAGTTTTTGTCTGTTATTGAAAGTATCATGACCATTAATACAATACAAAATAAGCATACACATGGCTAACTCAGATGACTATTTTTTTAACTCATTGCTGCCCAATTTCTGCCCTCCCACCACCCTGAATGCACCCTTTGTTCCAGATCGTTGTCATTAATGCCTAATCATATATTTCTTTCAAACAGTTCTCCCCTTCATGACAGACTATTTTAAATTATCTATCAAAAGATAGACAAAGTAAATTTTGGTGGGGAGGGGAACAGCTATGAACGTTTTTGTTTAAGGCTGTGGATGGCAGTTGACAATGTTCACAGTTGAGAAGCTTAAATTGCATTGCTTTAGAAAGGCCCACGTGGGTTGTACGCGCATAGTGGTTGCTCTTCTCAAAGCCATCTTTGAAAGGATCCTGGTGGGGTTACGATAACCAAAGAAACCAGACTGTTGTAACCTGTGGGCACTGCCTAGGATGCAGTTCCTTTTCAAAAGCGTAACTTGGCTCTCCTAAATGTTTAATATTTATCAAAGCCCATTTTTATTTTAAAATATTATGCTAATTTTACTAAGTGATATATGTCTATTCTCTGCAACTGGATACTGGATTGCTAAGAAATTTACATGAATAATTTCTCAGCTAACAATTTGCATGAAGTGTGAAAAAGCATTATGTACATATATTACACAGTTTGTGCAAATAGTAATCTGTAGGAAATGTGCTTTTGATTTTGTACAGAGGTTTTATCTGAAAACATCAGAGAGGCTTTTGAGAAGACTGCACAGCCAGATCTGAAAAGGTATGTTCCTACATTGAGGCTTCATTTTCTTTAACTAGTAGTGACATGATAGTGAGGAGTACTTAAGCCATTTTTCTTCTTCTAGTTTCCACCCACAGGTAAAATGGTTTCAAAAGGACGATGCAATCATCTTAAAGATAAAACTAAGAAATATAAAATATTACAGATGTAAATACTTTAGAGATAGAGTCATTTTCAGGTAGGCTTATGTATATTTCATAAAGTTAATTCAAAATCATTTCTCAAATTTTGAAAGACTAACTTCATTGCTTCTTATAAACCTAGTGCCTGGGTGGGAGACAAATTTTACTTGGCTGACCTGGAACTTCAGGGCAACATAATAAAGGATGACTGTAAATGCACAGTTGAAAATGATGAGCCTCTGCTCACTCTTGCAAAGGAGAAGAGGGAATCTTGGTGTAACTTACTCAAACAGAAGGTGAGTGGAAGTTGACCAAGGCTGGTCTTAACACCCTGGGCACATTTTATTCTCCTCTTACTGTAAATGTTGTGTTGAACAGAATCCAAACGTGGCTTTTGATTTTGATCACTGGGAAGACTGTGAAGAGGAAAACCACTTCTCCAAAGGTAAGTTGCTGCGCTCCCCTCCCCAGGGAGGCTTGTAGAGGCACTTAGAGTGGACATGTCGCCCGCAGCACTGTGGCCGCAGTGCAAATAAGTTCATATAAAGCCCTTGACCCACTCACCCACTCATTCACTCACCCACCCACCCACTCACTCATCTACCCACACACGTACACACTCACGCACCTATTCCCACCCACCCACCCAATCACTTACCTACTCACCCACTCATTCACTTGTCGAGTCGTTTCTGACTCCTAGTAACCCTCCGTTGGGTTTCTAAAGATGTAAATCTTAACAGAGAAAGATGGCCCCTGTTTCTCCTACAGAATAAGAATAGCTGGTACATTTGAACCACCAGAAATAGGCGGCCTTTTAACACCACCCAAGTGCCTTAAGAGTTTGTATTTTATTTTGGTGTTAAATGCTCTCGTTTTAAGTGTGTGTCAGTCCTTGTTTATAAATATATTGCCTTTTAAAGTAAGGCGAAAAAAAGAATAAAACTTCCACATAGTTATTTTTTAGGAGAGTAATTTATTTAGACAAATTTTACTTGCTCACTTCTAACCTAAAATAATGAAGATGTAAGTAAATGACGGAATTGGAAAAGTTAGAATCCAAGGGAACTTTCTTTGTTAATCAAAATAATTTGGAAACTATTAGCCTGTAATAATCATATTTCTTAAAATATTCAACTTCTTTAGTTGTCAGTTCTAAAAGTCTGTCCTATAAAGTGGCAGAAGTAGATGAATACAGTGACACCACTTCAGAGGATGATGAAAGTGACAGTGAATAAGTTTGTGAATGAAATCCCAAAGAATGGCTGGAGACCTTGAACAAAAATGGACATTGCCCTGTGACTTAAAGAGACCAGATCCACACGTGCTTACCCCTGAAGGATAAATTATCTGTGTTCTCGTGGCTCTGGAATTGGGGATGATGAACATTACAGAGTCCTTTTAAAATGTCCCAAGGACAGAGCAGAGCAGCACAGTGCCAGCCACGTGCAGCAGACATGCCTCCTTGCAGGCTCCAACCAGAAACTCCCGGGACATTCACATTTGAGAGACAGGCCTGACATTTAGATCATGAATCTGTTATCGTCAGTGCATTCATTTTGGTTGATGTTGTTTTTCACTTAGACCTGTGTTTAGTACATTTCTAAAAACTTGATCCTGCACAGATAAATGGAGATTTTCATCTTGCAGATTGGCACTGACCCCTTAACCTGGAGTTGGGATTAGACCTGATGGGCACTCACACCTTCAGTAGTAAGCCATTGAGAAGTGACTGTGTGTGAGTTGCTTCTGATGAAGAGATAATAAGGATGACAATAGGGCAGACTCAGTAACACCTCCAACACCCTCCACCTTCTGGCTCCTGGGCAGTAAAACTGCTGCTAAATAGACCCATGCCCATGCAGCTGTGGGCAGACAACATAGGTTTCTCTTCAAAAGAGCCTGTGCACTGTGTGGAGGTAGTCCTCGGAACACATGTAGGGAGACCGTGAAAACTGGCTCCATCCTCAGGGAGGGAATGGCCCCAGAGCTTGAAATTATTTGTGATGAGTGTGTGTGGTCATTTAAATGCAATGATATCCAGAGGGGGCTTTTCTTGTTCCTCTGTTAATTGGAAAAGTTATAAAGGTGACCAGCTGGGAAAGTTAAAACCTTATCTGTAGAACATGTCTGTTGAGTGTCTTGGGTCTCTATTCTTGACATTTAAGTCAGAAAACACAGATGCCATGTTTCCCTGTTCCAGGAATAAGCCACCGCTAGAACTAGAGGTCATGCCGGGCTGTTCTGTCAGCAGGTGTGGGGCACTCACATGTCTCATTTCCCTCTTCTGTAAAATAAAACATTTGCTTCGTTGTGTCACCTCAGAGGATGCCCCAGACTGCTGCTGGCCCTGTGATAGGTGGTCACAGTGCTACCCAACCTCAGGGGCACCTCCCTGCTGCGGTGCCTTTCAGAGGCTGCCTGGCAGGTACCAAATTGGCCCATGAAGGAAGGTGATGCTTTTCCTTTTTATTGGCCAAATTGGGCTGGCTTTTCAAGAATCAGAACATGCTCATTCCTTGGCCATTAGAGCTCTCAGTCTGTGGAACACTCCTAATGTCACTTTCCACCGGAGGAGTTTGGTGCCTGGCGGTGGAGAGCTTCCGTAACAAGGCCTTATCACATTTGTCGCCTTTGGCTGGCCGTGAGCGTTAGCTCCCTCCTCATTCAGCTCTCACATGTCTGGTTTCTTGTAAAATAGGACAAAGCCAGGGACCTGCACAGATGTGTGCCCACATACAAATGATGAGTGGTCCTGCTTGCAAAGAAGTGGGGCTAATTCTGTTACATAGTTAAAGAGCCAAACAAAATTATTAAGGGAAGGATAGTATGTTAAACTCTTTGCTTTTTCCAGACATTTTAAATTTACTAATATCTGAAATCCACATTCAGATGTTGCAGAACATAGGATGCTCACTTGTGAAATGCAACTGACTAGTTGTTGTTTGAGGTTTATTTTTTTTTTGGTTGTTTTGTATTGGGGTTTTGGGGTTTTTTTGTTCTGTCAATACGTGATTTCATGTATTGAGATAAAATTCTGAAATGCATCATAGAATATTTTTGGCTGTACGCTTCTAAAATTGTGTGTATACTTAGTTGTGTGAATGTCCTTTGGGCTCTATCGTCAGTAAAATTTCAGAGTTTGCACAGAATGTTTGCCTTGACTTTTTTGTAATACTTTTTTAGTTGGTTTGTTTACAAAGTTCATACACATTGTGTTTCACACTATTCTTCATTCACATTGTGTTTCATACAATCATTCTTTTGCATTGTATTTTCTAAAATTAATCTCCATTGGACTTGCCCACCCATCATTACCCTGTATTTTCACCAAGATCCTTCCCATTTCCTTCTCTCCTCCCTCCACCTACCAAACTGTGCAACCCTTTGACATTTACAAAAAAATTTTCCTGAGTGCCAAATACAAAACAGAAGTTTATTCATCACATTTTCTATTTTGGCCAAAATGCCGATGGGACTCACTGGGGAGCCTGTGATGTGACCACTAATCAAAGTGACTCTCCTGACTGACCACCAGTCGAGGCGGCCTTCCTGACCACAGATCACAACATGTGCTTCTGGACGTCAGCTCTACAGTGGGATCCTTCATTCAACCTGCCACGTGTCATGAGATTAAGTACAGGGGTTGGAGACCTTTTTTGTGGAGTGGGTGGACAGGCAGATAGTAAAATATACTCCATTAATGTATTACTGTCAAAGATACTGAAAATTTTAAATACAAAAATATAACTTATTTACCATTGATTTAAGAAAGACACTTTATTTCTGTTAAATAGTTGCCTCCATGCTGGGAGCGGGTGTTTGCCAGCCCCTCCCCAGGCATTGGCGTTCTCTTACATTGGATCTTCTACTGCTGACCTAGCAAACTCCTGTCATTTCTCTTGTAGAAGCTCCTCTCAGAGAATTAAGGACATCCAAAAATAAAGACAATATAACATCCAAATACTGTTTCCCTTAAGAAAAACAACAGGCTGAAATTACCACAGATAGTACTTATAAAAAGAAATTCATCATAGTTTTGTCTTTGTTACAAGAGACTGAACTTGTTACTCAGGTTCCTTTTCTGGAGGGACAACTTCCATTAGCATCTGAAGGTACATGGTAACAGGTTCTGAAATAAAAATACATGCACAAATATGGTTAAAGCACTGCCGTTTGAAGGTTTCCACCTCAGTTACTGGGACTCATGAATAGTAGTGTTTGGTGACTCCTTTGTACACGCCGAGCAGGTAACGTGTCCGCTCTCTTAGACTTGCTCTGGGCCTGGTGGTGCTCGGAATTAGAGGGAGGGCATCCCGGAAGCTCACGGGTTCTTGGGAATCTGCTGAGTGTGTTACTGCCACCAAACGATCTCCTCTTTAGGAAAACAGGCATGCTGAGAGTGCAGTTAGCTCAGATTTTCTCCTGAAGTCACCCTCATGGATGCAGGCTCAGAAAGTTCTGGAGAGTCAAGGTGCAGGTTACTGGGGCTTTGTACCTCCTTAATCCAACTATTTACTATTTTTCTTAAGGGTGTGGGTAAATTTTCCGCTACTAAGAAACAAAACCCATTTTGTACCATTAGGTTTCTGGCCAGATTCTCTGTCAGCATATTCAAATTCAGGCTCATCTCAGAGAAACAGGAAGATAAGTGTTTTTCTCGTAATAAAATATTTTTCCTTTCTGTAGTGTTGTGCCTGCACCTTCTTTCTCAGTTGTGACATCAGAGTAAAGAGCAGAGCGAGAGTGGGGAGGTCTTTCAGGAAGAGGGGAAAAATTATTGGTGGGTGCAATGCAGGCATAATTTGATTTTTCTTTCAGTTTGTTAACCAAAATGAAACATCTTCCTCAGAGATAACACTACTGTCAAGTAAGTGTGGATAGCCAAATTCCCCGGCAAGAAAATGGGAAACTAAAGTCCCCGATCAAATTCTTGGACTTCCAATTCATTGATACTTTGTATATCCTCCCTGATTTGTTCATGAGTAAATGAAAACCACTCAGTAGTGTATAACGGCATGCTTGTATGCTGCCCTGTTCAGGCAAGCTGGAGGAGGAAGAAGAGAAAGATTTTTAATCTCATTTGGGGAATAAATAATTGTGTTCTAGAAATTTTTTTATGCTATTAAAAAACATATTGCGATGGGAAAGTCTCTCTAAAGTACTCAGGAGCAACGGTGTCTCTCTGGAGACTAAGGTCTGCCTGATAAAGGCCATGGTCTTTGCAGTCACTTGTTACGCATCAGAGAGTTGGACAATGACTAGGGAGGATAGAAGGAGAATTGATGCCTTTGAGCTGTGGTACTGGAGAAGAGTATTGAATGTACCCTGGACTGCCAAGAAAACAAACAGATTCCTCCTGGAGAGGGTTAACCCAGACTACTCCTTGGAGTCAAGGATTCTGGGGGTTCGTCTGACATACTTTGGACATGTTGCAAGGAGAGACAGGTCCTTGGAGAGAGACATCATGCTTGGTAGGGTGGAGGGACAGCGCAGGAGGGGAAGACCCTCTATGAGGTGGATTGATTCAGTGACTGGGGTAATCGGGATGGGTGTGTCAGAGGCAGTGTGATTGGCACAGGATAGAGCAGGGTTTAGGGCTCTTGTACATAGGGTCACTATGAGTCGCAAACGACTCGACGGCACATAACAACAACAACACATGCTGGATAATATATTTATCAAAGATTAAGTCACCCACCACCCAAGTTCTTGCCTTAAAGGAGGGCAAGAGAGGCTGGGAGATTCAGTGATGACTGCAGCTTGCTGGGGGACACAGGAGGGTGTCACAGGGACTTTTACAAATGGAGTTCCCTGAAGTAGAATGTGCTGAATTGGGTTAAAGCATTGTAAACACAACAGTTGTGCTTCAGGACTTCTTTTGATGTGTGTTGGCCTTGGGAGAAAGGCCAATCATTGGAAACCCCACGGAGCACAGGTCCATTGTGACACATGTTGTCTCCAAGGCCTGTAGACTTAATGGCAGGTGACCGTGGGGAGCGGCCTAGCCAAATCTTTTTAGACACTTAAGTGTCTAATGTAGTTAAACTTACAAACAATAATTATTCTAAAGTAATTGAGCCAAGATTGCAGAGTAACCTTGAAAGTGCAACCTTAGAACTGGAAAGCTCAGGCCCTTGTCCTAGCTCTTCTGCTGAGCCTCTTACGTGAGCCTGGCAAATAAATACGGTGCTCTGAACATCATTGCCTTAGAGCAGTTGATGGGAGCAAAGGAAACTACAAGTGAGCCCTAGAGATGTCACGCTGTGATTTGTGGGTCACATACTCCCCTAAACAAGAGCTGAAGTGGGCTTGCCACGTGCAAGAAATTCTGGGATAACAGAGTCTAGATGGAACCAGGACTGATAATTGCAGCAAGATGCTGTGTGAAGCCGCTTCATCAAAAAAAGGAAGAAGTTAATACTCACTTGAGATTCTCTGAGCCCATCCGAACTTGTAATAGACAAAAAGGAAGTAAAAAATAATGCCGCTTAGTATAAATAATACACAGTAGAGGTACTCCAGTGCAGGCTCGCTGATGATTGGGGCCAATACTAAAAACACTGAGAGTAAAGTCATCACGATGGGAATGAAAATGGGCACCTGTAAGGAAAAGGAGGGTCATGGTTTTGAGTGCATTCATTTAAAAAATTCCCATAATTAATGGTAGCGGTAAAATACAGCAATAGAGTATAAGGAATTCCAGGAACACGTCTAATCTCAGTAAAATACTTTTTTCCCCACAATGAAAAGGTTCAATGTCATATTTTCAAGAAAACCTTTATTGAGCGTCCCAACGTGACTCTTCCCTCCTCACCAACACTTGTTTTCCTTTTTCCTGACCGTAGTCATACCACGGGGTGTTAAGTGGTATCTTTCTCTGAGCGCGTCTAGTTTATTCCACCAGTTTGCTCTTAGGTGTCATGTGGGTTGTAATAAACCTAAGTGTATTTTACAGTTGTGTCAGATCCTCTCTGGAGTGTTACTGTCATCTCAGCATCTCATTGCTGTCGCATCAGAACCAACTCATAGCTGACCTTCCGGCAGGTTTTCAGCAGCTGTGCATCGCGTGGGAGGAGACTGTCCGTTTTGTTCTTAGGGGTCATCAGTTTGTACTGAGTCACAGGAGCCCCTGTATAAACGTTTCAGCACCTCACCTGCTCTGGCGTCAGCCTCACGTCTTCAGCTATGCCCGGCCAGTTACCGCAGTCACCGTGCCTATCCCGCTCTTGAAGGGCTTCCTCTCTCCTCCTGACCCTCCACCTTTCCAAGCATGATGCCCTTTTCCAAAGACCAACCCCTCCTGACAACAGGCCTGAGTGCACACGAGAAAAATTTCAGAGTCTTTGCTTCCAAGGAGTGATCTGGCTTTTCCAAGACATTTGTTTCTTCTTCAGACAATAATCTCTGTCAATACCACAATTTAAAGGCATCTTTTTTCAATCTTTTTTTATTCACTGTCTGATTTTCACATGCATGGAGACACTATGGCTTTGGTCAATTATACTTTAAACTGACGTCTTTGCTCTTTAGCACTTGAGAGAGGCCTTTGGCCACAGATTTGCCTTTTGATTTGACTGTTGCTTCTGTAAGTGTTGATTGTAATTCCAAGTGAAATGAAATCTTTGACACCTTCAGTCTTTTCCCTGCTTATCATAATGTTATTTATTGACCCAGTTGTAAAGGTTTCCATTCTCTTTGCAGTGAGATACGATCCATACTGACCACTGTAGTCACTGATCTTCAGGAAGTGCCTCAAGTCCACTTTTCAGCAAGCAGTGTTGCGTCATCTGCGCAATGCAGGTAGTTGATGAGTCATTCAGATACCACATTTTTCTTCATATAGTCAAGGTTTTCAGATTATTTCCTTAATATACAGATTAGTTACAGTAAAAGAATACAACCAGAACATGTGCTTTTATAAGCTGCAGTATCCCTTTGTGCCACATGAGCCTACATAAGAGCTGGAATCCCTGTTTACAGTGTTATCCATGAGTTGTTATGCTTTACATAGTTGAATGCCTCTGCATGGCTCTAAATGTTTTTATTCTCTGACATCAGCAATTGAATTGTGCCACATATTTGAGCAAACAGTTGCAGATGCAGTCCTGGATGTGCTAACCAGGCTATGCCAAGAAATCTGGGGGGCAACTGACCTGGCCAGCTGGCTGAAGGCGGCCCATATTCCCATTCCAAAAAAAGGCGATCCAGCTGAATGTGAAATTGTTGAACAGTATCACTGATATCACATACAAGCAAAATCCTATTGAAGATTATCCAAAAACAACTGAAACGGTACATTGACAAAAAACTTCCCTAAGTGCAAGCTGGGTTTAAAAGAGGTCATGGCACTAGAGACATTATCTTCAATGTCAGATGGAACTTGGCTGAAAGCAAAGAGTACCAGAAGAATGTATTTCATTAACTATATATTTGACTTTGTGGACCACAACAAAGTATGGCTAACTTTAAGAAGAAGGAAAATTCCAGAATGTTTAATTGTGCTCATGCAAAGCCTGTACTTGGATCAGGAAGCAGTCATCAGAACAGAACAAGGAAACATTGCATGGTTCAGAATCGGGAAGGGAGGGCACCAGAGATGTATCCTGGCTCCGTACTTTATTTTTTTATGTGGAAAAGATCATCAGGGAGGCTGGGCTTTATGAGGAGGAATGTGGCATCAGGATTGGAAGAAGACTCATCAACAATCTGTGCTATGCAAATGTCACAACCTTGATTGCTCAACCTGAAATGTTTGCTACAGAAGGTCAAGGACTGTAGTCTCCAATATGGAGTGGAGCTCAACAAAGAAAGCAAATGTTTCTCACCACTGGGCCAATTGGCAGCATCATGATAAATGGAGAAGAAATTGAGGTTGTTAACAATTTCAGCTTGCTTGCTTCCACAATCAACACTATTGGCACCAGCAGTCAGGAAATCAAAAGACAAATTGCATTGGGTAAATCCACTGTCAGGGACTTCTCCAAAGTGCTGAAGAGCAACAATGTCAGTCTGGAGACTAAGGTATGCCTGATTCAGGTCATGATCTCTGCAATTGCTTTGCAAAGCATCAGAGAACTTGACAATGATTATAGATAATAGAAGAATTGATGACTTTTGAGTTGTGGTGCTGGAGAAGAGTCTTGAACATGCCATGGGCCACTAAGAAAACAAATAGGTCTGTCTTGGAGAGGGTGAAACCAAGTTTCTCCTTGGAGGCTAAAATGAAGCTCTGCCTCATATACTTTGGGCATGTGGCCAAGAGGACATCATACTCAGGTGGAGGGACAGCACAGGAGAGGAAGATCCCTGATGAGACGGATTGATACAGTAACTGGGGCAATGGGGGTTAGTGTATCAGAATCAGTGAGACTGGCTCAGAACAAGGAAGGATTCAGAGACGCTGTACAGAGAGTCACTGCGGGTCACAGGCAACTTGATGGCATATAACAGCAACATGTAAGAGAAAGATTTGCCATTCTTGCCTCCAAGGAGCACTCTGGCTAAACTTTTTCCAAGACATACCTGTTCTTTTGAATGTCTATTTGTGTTTTATTAACTATGCAAAAGCATTTGACTGAATCATAACAAATTATGGCTAACATTGAAAATAATGGGAGTTCTAGAACAGTTAATTATGCTCACACAAACCTATACCTAGACCAAAAAGCTGCTGTTTGTAACAGAGCAAGAGAATACTGCATGGTTCAAAACCAGAAATGGTGTTAATCAAGGTTATATTCTCCATGCCCATTCAATCTGTATGCTGAGCAGATAATTAAAGCAGCTGGATTTTGAAGAAGAATGTGGTATCAGGACAGGAGGAAGACTTAACAACAACCTACAATATGCATGTGACACAGCCCTCCTCACAGAAAGTGAAGAGGACTTGAGAAACATTTGCTGCAGAAGATAAAAGAAGACAGCCTTCAACATGGGTTGCATCTCAACGTCAGGAAGGCAAAAATCCTCATCACTGGACCGATAAGCAACATCAAAATAGATGAAGAAAAGACTGAAGTTGTTGATATTACTGTATTTGGATCCACAATCAGTAACTTTGGTACCAGCAGTCAGGACTCAGGAGACAGTCTATATTGGGTGTGTCTGCTGCCAAGGACTTCTCTACAGTCCTGAGGGGAAGTGATGTTAGTTTGAAGACTATGGTTTGTCTGATTCAGGCCATGGTCTTTTTAATCACTTGCTGTGCACCTGAGAGCCGGATAGTGAATACGGATGACAGAAGTAGAATTAATGCCTTTGGGCTGTGGTGTTGGAGAACAGTACTGAACACTTAAAATACATTAGTACTGATTTATCATGTATAACAAATGCACATTGTGTATCATCTGCAACATGTCTGACGGAATGAAAGATGTTAATAGAAGACCTTTGTGCAATTTTTAAACCTAACACTTCTCTAAATAGTAAAATCTGTTTTAAAAATAAAAGAAAAATAAGATTCTAAAAATAAACCAGAACTCATTTGGGGTACTCCACATACCTTGATAGGTCTTTCCAGGTCTTTCCTTGTAAATCTCATCACAATGAGTCCTAGAATCGTCATGCCATAAAACAGCCATGCAGCAAAACTGAAGTAATTGACTAATGAGTTGATGTCCCCAGGGATGATATAAATAGTGGCTATGATGCCCTGAGAGAAAGACAGAAAAATGCTTTGGTCACTAGTACATACACCATCATCATTCTAGCCTCACATAAGACTAAAGAAGCACTTTTTTTTATTGTGGATAAACTATCACAGAGGTAGAAACGTCAATGACCAAATTTGGGGTAAACTAGATTCAAATCTATGATATTTGATGGCTGGCAGAAAGGACTTGGCAGTTTGATGAATCAGATACTACGAGTTAAAGCCTGCAAAACACACACACAGGTTTATGTGTGTATCTGTATCTCTCTACACGTTAATGTGTAGAGACGTCATCGACTTCCTAATTATGACATTTTCTTCCAGAAGTTCCGTCGCAGGGAAGGACCCAGGTCTGTGGAACCTGGGCAAAGGCTGTCCGGTCAGACCTGTACTAGTTCAGTGACCATGTGCTTCCTCATCCTCGAGGTGGGTACTAGCACTTGGCCCCCTGAGGCTGATGTGGCTGGTCCCTCCGTGCCCAGGACGGCTGCACACAGCCACGGCTCCTGCACCGGGAGACTTGTCTGAAGACACCAGCGGGCTCTCCCTGCAGAAAGGGCCTGACACTTGGAAATCGTTTGCCCATCTCAGGAAGCTGCTGTGGGTGCCTGCCTTATAAAATGCCTGTATCATTTATTACCAGATACAGATATACATCTAAAAAGTACAAAGGGTACAAGTTGGGATGTCAAATGGTGCCTTTCATAAATACATTCAGGTGAAAGGGTGGATTGTCTTGGATTTAAAAAAATTTCTTTCAAGGGCTTGTTTCACCTTGAAAAGGAACCCTACTTGGCACAGTGCTTAAAGTATCCTGCTGCTAACGAAACAGTTGACAGTTCAAAGCCACCGTCACTCCACAGAAGAAAGAAGTGCCCACTCACTGCATCTGTAAAGAATTACAGCCTTGAAAGCCGTAGGTCAGTCCTCTTCTGTCCTGGAGGAACATGGTTTCGTCCACTTTGAAGGACAGGCGTTTGTGTTGGATGCGCAGGTGAAAAAAATTACTTGGCAATACTTCACCTAAAGGACCCCTGCATTTAGGGGACTGTTTCCTGGTGGGATTCATACGTACATAAAAGATGATGGCGGGAGCTGGAGTTAGGCGCTTAACACTGACATAAGAGAGTGCTTTCAGCATATGACCTTCCCGGCCTGCAACGTACACGAGTCTGGAAAAAAGGATGCAAACATCAGCCCGAAGAGGCTCCCGAGGAAGGGATGGAGTGAATGGCTGTCTGCGGATGAGTGTCTTCCCTGAAGAAAAGGGTGTTCTGGAAAATGACTGGAGGGGTTACATGTGTCTCAGAGGGCTGTATCCTGAGGCAGTGAGGTCACCAAAGCCAGAGGTGAGTGCGAAGGTTAGCAACAGGCTTCTCAAAGGAGTTTCCAGTCTGAATCCCAAGAGGTGGGGGGGGGGGGGGGAACCACGTGAAAATTCGTCAAGGCCATTGCTATTCATGGAACAAATGGTGACAGCAAAGTTTCCTTTGCTCTTCCAAAATCCAAGATTCCCCAGAATTTCTGTATTTCAAAACAAGCAAATGATGCGCAGTTTGGCAGCCCGGCAAGTGGCAACCCCCCACGAGAACTTACGATAATTCAGCAACCTCAAAGACTACATTTAAAATTTTAGAGGCAAAATAGTCTTTTAAAAAGTTACTAAGTAATTACAATTTTAATAATTTCATGTAAGGGGGAACCCTAAGCAAAACCCAAACCTCTTGTCAGAGCAACCGTTTTGGCTCCAGGTGATGCCCTGTCAGCCGCCTGTTCTCACCAGAGGCGACCACTCATCCTCGTGCAGCAGCAGGCGGTGAGCGCTGTGGAGCTTTCTTTCCCTTAACAGTGCGCTGGGTAACTCACAGCATCACCCGCACGCTGGGTAGCAGCAGATGGGTGAAAATGAAGACATGGTAAATTGGGAATCAAGTGAGTTTTAAAAGAGCCGAGAGCTTTACAAGATACAGCACACGGTAAGCCTTCACGCTGAACCCTGTTCTGTATAAGATCAATGGAAACATACCCAGATATAAACATTATAGTGAAAGAAAAAGAAGATCTTAAAAGACTACTGAATTTCAAAAATTAGCTCCAGGATTGAGACACAACAATTGCAGCTACCTCTTGAGAAATCACTTCCAAATTTTGAAATTAAAATTCTAAATGGCTAAATTATTCATTATTACAATCAAAATTTTCAGACTGTGCAACATTTACTATTCAATCCACAATGAAAACTACTGAAAGATTGCTCTAGCAGACAATGAAAAGAGAACTCAGAAGGAGCGAAAGACAAGTAACAAGGGAAAAGCACTAAGACTTGTTGGTGTGTACGAGAACTGAATGATTACAAATTGTGTAATGACAATAACATACTCTGATAGGTTTGGAAGCAGGAGTGGCATCCACTTCCTAAATAACACGCCTCCAGAAACTATGGTTGTAGAGGGACCTTTTGTTCACAGGGTCCCTATGGGTCATGCTTGACTCAAAGGCAATCAATAACAACAACAACAAACTTTTTATGGAGGGATAGGTTTATAAAGAAGGTGTAACACTATGAAAACAATTCTGGGAAACAAAAGTGAGTTTATTGAATCTATTTGTGACATTTCAAGAGTTTCACTAAAAAAATAGAAATCTATTTCCACTTGGCTCCACAGTCAACACTCTTGGTACCAGCAGTCAGGAAATCAAAAAGCGTATCGCGATGGGAAAGTCTGCTGTTAGGGACCTCTCAAAAGTACTCAGGAGCAACAGTGTCTCTCTGGAGACTAAGGTGCACCTGATACAGGCCATGGTATTTGCAATCGCTTGTTATGCATCAGAGAGTTGGACAATGACTAGGGAGGACAGAAGGAGAGTGGATGCTTTTGAGCTGTGGTGCTGGAGAAGGGTACTGAATGTACCATGGACTGCCAGGAAAACAAACAGATTCATCTTGGAGAGGATTAAACCAAGCTACTCCTTGGAGGCAAAGATTCTGGGGCTTCGTCTGACATACTTTGGACATGTTGCCAGGAGGGACGGGTCCTTGGAGAGGGACATCATGCTTGGGAGGGTGGAGGGACAGCGCAGGAGGGGAAGACCCTCTATGAGATGGATTGATTCGGTGACTGGGGTAATCGGGATGGGTGTGTCAGAGGCGGTGCGGTTGGCGCAGGATAGAGCAGGGTTTAGAGCTGTTTTGCATAGGGTCGCTATGAGTCAGAAACGACTCGATGGCACATAACAACAACAACATTTCCACAACAGTAGGGCACTCTGGTGGCCTACTTACTGGTAAGAAGCTGCACAGCATACCCAAGGCAGTTGGTTCAAATCCACCAGCTGCTTGGTGAGAGAATAGGAAGTCTCCTCCCATGCAATTTATTGTCTCTGAAAACCCACTGGAATGTCAGCTATGGGTTGGTTCCAACTCAACAGTGCACAACAACAATAGAATTAAAAAAGGAATAAAGAAAACCTAGTGGGTTTATTTAAACCTAGATAAGGCATTTTTTTTAAAAAGCCAAGATATCACAAAGTAATATATTGTAAATCAATATAAAGTGTTGATTGCCTTCAAGTTGAGCACGACTCATAGTGACCTTATGAACAAAAAGCCCCTCTACAACTACCAACATTTATCAAAGTTCATAGTTTCTGGAGGCATGTTATTTATGAAGTGGATGCCACTCCTGCTTCCAAACCTGTCACTATGTTATTGTTGTTATGTGCCATTGAGTCATCTATGATGCATAGCGACCCTACATATAGCAGCTCTGAACCCTTCCTTGCCCTGAGCCAGTCTCACTAATTCCAACACACCAAACCCCACTGCCCCAGTCACTGTATCCATCTCATCCAAGGTCGTCCTCTCCTGTGCTGTTCGTCCACCCTTCTGAGCATGATGTGCTTCTCCAAGGACAGATATCTCCTGGCCACATGGCCTAAGTAGTGAGACAGAGCTTCAAAATCCTAGCCTCCAAGGAGAGACTTGTTTTCACCCTCTCCAAGACAGACTTAACTTGTTTTCTTTTGCAGTAAGTATTTCAGATCTTCAGTTTCAGCAAGCAAGGTTGTGTCATCTGAATATCGTAGGTTGTTAATGAGTCTCCCTCCAATCTTGATGCTACACTCCTCCTCATAAAGCCCTGCCTCCCGAATGATCTGCATACAGACTGAAAATGTATGGGGACAGGATGCATCCCTGACACAATCCTTTCCTGATTTTGAACCATACAGTGTTTCCTTGCTCTGTTCTGTGGACTGCTGCTTGGTCCAAGAATAGGTTTCATAAAAGCACTATCAAGTGTTCTGAGATTCCTGTTTTCCTCAAGGTTAGCCACAATGTATTGTGATCCACACAGTCAAATGCCTTTGCATAGTCAATGAAACACAGATAGACATTCTTCTGGTACACTCTGCTTTCTGCCAAGAGCCATCTGTTGACATTAGTAATAATGTCCTTAGTGCCACAACCTCTTCTAAATCCAGCCTGTATTTCTGGTAGTTCTCTGTTGATATACTGTTCAAGTCTTTTCTGAGACAGAGTCACACAAGACAAGACCTGAACACTCTCTCTAAACTTAATCTCATCTTCCGGGAAAGGATGTCTTCAGAAGAGAGGTAGGGGCAGTAAAAAAAGTTAAGTTGTATGAAGGTAAAGGCAATACACAATAATGAGATGGTTAGACATTGTAATTATTTAATTACATTAATCAATGACAAAGTTAAAAATGTACCTGATAGGTACAATGACTGAAGTGACACAAGGACATACTAATGGATGTAATCAGGCAGAAGAGAGAATCAGTGAATTCAAATTGTTCAAATTTTAGACTCTGAAGAATAGCAAGAAGGTTCAACACAGATTAATGACATTCTAGGACAATGGCAAGACATCTAATACATTGTGCGGAACACAGGAGATCACTTACATAGAAGATAGAGTGGCAGAAACGTTCCACAATTTAAGAAAGAGCATGAATCTAAACCCAAGAAGCTTGAAGAACCCAGAGAGACCAAGATACGTCACAATTAGAAGTGTAGAAATGAAAAAGGCTCCTGAAAGCAGTGACAGAAGCAAAGAGTCATTTACTAAACATTCCCAGCAAGATTAAATACAACTTTCCTCCCTTAGAAAAAAGGAAGCAAACAGACAATGGAATGATGGATTTTAAATGCTGAAAGGAAAAGAGGTGGGCACATAGGGAGTTAAACAAGAATATCCAGCAAAACTGTCCTTCAAGAATAAGGGTGAAGTTAACATTTACGTGATAAATAGCAGCTTAGAGAGTTCAAAGACACCATATGACCTTACAGAAACACATTAATGGTGCAAGGGAATCTCATTATGGTCAAGAAAGAAGAAGCAGAAGTGCAGTGCGTCATTTAGAGCCAGCAATTCCTGCATGAAACAGCCTAGGACTCTTGTTCCACAGAACCAGAGCTGGGAGCCATTGCGTAGGTTTATGGGTGGAGTTGGAGAAGGTACCATAATTGTCAGAACTAAAAGAGCTCTTTGCAACACTGACTCAGCCAAGAGACCAGGTCCAGTGAGGTTGGAGATCAGAGGGGCTATGACTATGCCTGAAACTGTCAAGCATCATGTTGTGACTGCTTCAACCTTAATTATAAACTTTTTATTTCCCTAATAAACTCGATCATCATACTTAGGGAAAAATATATACGTGTGTGAGAAAAGATCCATGCCTCACTCTGTATATCTGAATACATAGGGTGTGTGTGTGTGTGTGTGTGTGTATATATATATATATGTAGCGGTGGTGGTGGTAGGAGCCGTCGAATCAAGTATGACTCATAGTGAACCTGTGAAAAAAAGATCTGATCCCTGTTCTGTCCCGAGCCATCCTCACACTTCCTGATGCACAGAGCCCATTACAGCAGCTACCATGTCAATCCACCTGGTTGAGGCTCTTCCTCTCTTTCACTGACCCTCCACCCTTCCTAGCATCATGTTGTTCTCCAAGGAATAGCCTCTCCTAGCAACATGCCCAAGTATGTGAGATAAAGCCTCATTAGTCTTGCCTCCAGAGAGCTCTCCAGCTGCACCCTCTCCAAGACACATCTGTTTGTTGTCGGCTGTCCATGGGATGTTCAGTGCACTTCTCCAACACCAGATAGCTCACAGCTGTCGATTCTTCTGTTGTCCTTATTCATTGTCTAGCTCTTAGATGCATAGTAAATGATCAGAAAGCCTGAATCAGGCATACTTTAGTCCTTAAATATCATTACTCAATAATTTGGAGAGGTTTGTAATTGCAGATTTCCCCAATGCAATATGTTTCCTTATTATATCCTGCTGGTACTAAGGGTGTTAATTGTGGATCCAAGCAAGATGAAGCTGTTGACAGCTTCGATCTCCTCTCCATCCACGATGATGTCACCTATCAGTCAAGTGGTAAGAATCTTTGTTTTCTTGATACTGAGATGTAATCCATACTGAAGGCTGCATTCCTTGATCTTCTGCAACAAGTGCTTCAGGTCCTCATTTTCAGCAAGTATGGTTTTGTCACATATATCTAAATATACACCTATATATGCTAATCAGAGTTCTGAAGAAGGAAGGGGAAAAGATAGTAGAAAATAATTCAATATTCTATGTAAAAAGAATGATCTCTAGTAGAGTGAAAAGTCTGGATAAGTATAAAGGCTAATGAAAAGGTATTCATGCTACATAATTCTAAATGTTTTGTCTATGTTTCATGTTTTTTAATAACACGTGAAAGGCAAAGGTAAAATTACACTCCAGGGCCCATGAAATGCAAAAACATAATTAGAGCTCTGGTGGCCTAGCGGTAAGAAACTGCCCTGCAATCTCAAAGGCACAAGGTTCTAAACCACCAGCTGCTCTGCAGAAGGATGGGTAATATCCTGAGTGATTATAGCCTCTGAAAACCCACTAAAGGGGCAGCTATGGATCAGATCCAACTCCACCGTATTCAACACAACAACTGTCAAAATAATTTCTTGCTGTGTTATTAAAGTTGGTATTAACTTACCCTTGAATTATACAAATGAAAACTGTTAAATTTAATATTCAAAGTGACCACTAAGAAAACATTTTTAAAAAGAAAGGAAAGGAGTTGAAAATCAAACTCACTACAATGAACCAACAAAACACAAGTAAGCATAGGAAAGAACAGAGACAAAATTGTGCGCACACACACAGTCAGTCACACATACAACCACAGAAGACACTAAGTACTGTGAATGGAAATGGACTAAATGCTTCAATCAAAAGGCAGAGAATAACAGAAGAGATTTTAAAAACTATAACCTGACTAAATGCTGTGCATTTTATAGCGATAAAATGGTTAATTATTCAAGAATATTTAATTCTTATATATATGGACCCAACATCAGAGCATCTAAGTACACAAACCAAATACTGGTAGCAGAATTTAAAGGAGAAATGACGCTACATAGTAGTTGGCAACTTGACTTTTGACATGAGACAGATCATCTGCAAAGGAAATCGATAAGGAACAGAAAACCTAAATGACCCTATAAATTGCCTAGACTAGCAGACATGTTTAGAACACTCAATAATTTTCCCTTGGGTAAATCCCCTGTCAAGGACCTCTTGAAAGTGCTAAAGAGCAAGGATGCCAGTTTTAAGACTAAGGTGCCCCTAATTAAGTCATAGTATTTTCCAGCTGCTTGATATGCATGTGAAAGTTTGACAGTGAGACTTAATGTCTCTGATCTGGTGAGGGCAAAGAGTATTAATTATACCATGAACTTTCAAACAAATCCGTCTTACAGGAAGTATGACCAGCATGCTTTTTAGAGCCAAGAATGGTGAAGACTCTGTCTTACATACTTTGGGTATGTTATCAGGAAGGGCCAATCTTTAGGGACATGATGCTTGGAAAAATAGAGGGTCCTTGAACATTTTGATCCATAATCCTATAGAAAAATATTGACCCAAAAAGGAAGTATGCTGACCAGAGTTTTAAATGCTCATGGACTCCAGACTTCTGGAAACCATAAAGGTTGGATGAAACCCTAAAACCATTAGCCTGAGATAATCTTTTAAGCCTTAAGCCAAAAATATCCCCTGGAATTTTCTTAAAACCCAACAGTACTTTATCTTAACTAGTAAAAAAAAAAACCCCAAAACAAACAACAACAACAAACTTAATCTTATATATTAAAATACACTGGACTCTTTTAAGAATTATGTAGGATTAATTTGATAATGTTCTGTACCACCAAGTCACCTGTGACCTTATACAATAGCTCTGAGCCCCGCCCTGTCCTGAGCCAGTCCCACTGTCCCCACACACCTCCCCCAGGGCCCCGGTTACACCCCCCCACCCACCCCTGTGGATGGCTTGCTGATGGTCTCCTACCTGCCGGCTGTGAAGCAGCTCCCATTGGCAGCACCGATGGTTGAAAATGCCACAAAAAGTGGAACCACCCAAGAGGCAGGGTAGAGAACACGGTCCCCAAAAGTCTTGGGAGAAAACAAGATACATCCTGAGGGTCTGTCATAGCCCCCAAGAAACATTGGTCCCCAAAAGGGTGGGGTCCTGCAATCCCACCTCCCGTGAAGAGCCGAGCCTCTGTAACTGAGTGGAGAGGAGGTGGAGGGAAGAACTCGGCAAGGAAGCCACATGGTCTCTCCCCTCCTCGTCAGAGGGTCATTCTGATGGTCACAGAACTCTCTTACCCCACTGCTTGCCATCATTCGCCGTCATTTCCACATCCTTCCAGTATGCTGACCTCTCACCTCTGGGCTCTTGCATTTAGACTAGCCTCACTCTCCCTCCCACCTTAACTCCCCATTCTCATGATCAGTGACCTCACTGTTAACCGAACCCACATCTCCTCCAGTCACCCATCTTGATCACTCTTATTCTCATTTTCAGCCGTACCCCAACTCCACCAGGCCTCCCATAGCCACTAGTTCTCCACCATTTTAACTGCTGAAAGGAACATTTAAACTACTTTCTTGTCCTTGTGTCTCCTACTTTAGGAGGAGATTCCACAATCCATCATTGCAATCACCTCTTTGAGCTCCTTGTACTATCTCTCTCATTCCTAATTCCCGACCCTCATTAAATTCAGCTCTGCTCGCCACCCCTGCTGGCTGATGGTCTCACACTCGTGACCAGGACTCTGAGGCTGTTCTAATCAGCCCGTTCCCCTGATCTCCCAGATTTTTCTTTCTCAACTCTCCTCTCTTCAATTCCGTACCTCCTCCTCTCCTGGGAGGGGGCCCTGGAATGTAGTGAGTTAGATGTTGAGCTTCTAGCCCAAAAGTTGGCAGCTTGACTCCCCTGCCAGGTCCTGAGGATAAAGACAAGGCAGTCTACTCTGGTAAGTATTTATGGCCTCAGAAGCCCAAGGGCGGCAGTGGACAAGTCAGAACTGGACAGTGGATGACTCTCCTGGGAGTGCTTCCCCTTGCCGCCCCACTGCCCAGCATGCACGCAGGGCTCACCACAGCCACAGCCTGGGACTGCAGCAGTTCCGTCGTGGTCATCACGGTGAAGTAGGAAATGTTCATGAGAATATAACACACCGTCACCAGCGGGATCCCAATCATAATGGACAGGGGGAGGTTCCTGGGAGGGGCAGTGACAAGTAAGCCTGGATTCAGGCCAGAACATCCCACAAGAGACGTAAAATTGTGGCTTTCCTCCAGTCCTTCCTACCCACCAGCCCTGGGCAGCTTCCTTAGTGATCTGGAGTCACAAGTGCCCTTTTTTTGGTTTCTTCTTCTTCTTTTTTTTTTTTTTTAAAAGATATTTTAACAAAAGTTTGTAGAAAACTTGGATTTCCATTCATTGTTGCACATTTTCCTCCCTCCCTCCTGCCCCCCAGTCCACTTTGTTATGCACCACTTATTCTGGACTGTTGTCATGCAAATAAAACCTCACCATATTTTTTTTTATAGGCAGTTCTTTCCCTCATCTTTTTCAATGCAGTGTTCATTATTTATCCCCCTTTCTCTTAGTTTCCTTCAAACTCCCATTTCAGTCTTGTTTTGTAACAATGGCATTATGCAGTATTTGTCCTTTGGTGACTGAGATATTTCACTCAACATAATGTCCTCCAGGGTCACCCACTTCGTATAGTATTTTATGAGTTAGTTTTCAGTGCTGCATAGTATTCCATCATGTGACTATATCACAGCTTCATTATTCATTCGTCGATGGACACTCAGGTTGCTTCCATGTCTTTGCTATTGTGAACAATGGGTGTGCAACAAGTGCCCTTTCTGGGACTCCTCAACCCACACAGGGGGTGGCTTGTAGACATATGATATTTTCAACAGAGAATTTCCTCTCTAACAGACTAATGCACTTACTTATCAAACAAAATAATCCAGAACAAAAGGTGACCAAGTAGTAAGGAGCTGCACTGCCAACCCAACGGCAGGAGGTTCAAATCCACTGACTGCTCCCCAGAAGAAGGGCATTGTCCTTCCGTGGTGTAGGAATCAATTCAGGCAACTGTTTTTCATGGAAAGGTATAGTATACACCTCAGTAACTACTCCACTGCTTACCCCAAACCAAACTCCAGTGTCGAAGGAGCTTACAAGAAATTAGCCACTTGTCTGGGAATGGATCACATAATTGCAGAAATCATGTCTGCTTGTTTTGGCCAGAATTTCTTGCCCATTCATTGCCTCCTGCCCTGACTCAGCTTTGTTACCTGAAAGGATCTCTGAGTTCTTCTGTGATATAATTGAGCTGATTCCTGGGAGAGATAAAGGCAGTGTGAGTATGAGAACATAGGATATGAGAAATAAGTCAGTTACATCAGGACATATTATATGATCCTACTTTTATAAGAGGACAAGAATAGATATATACTGATAGTAATATAGATACAGAGGCTAATATTCATTGGTTCTTGCTGTTTTGTTAGTAAGTGGTTACCAGGAATTGGAGTTGTGTAGGGAATCACTCTCTAGATCATAGATACTTTTTCTTTTTAGTGATGGCAGAAGTAGCACCAAATGATATAGCAAGCACAACCAAAGTAAACATTACTAAGTGTCCAAGAGAAAAAGACATTTATTCTAAAGAATTTGACATCTCATTTAGTAACAATATCAATAAGAATCAAAAAGACCCAAGTGTAGGATCATGTCTGTATGTGTATATGTGTACATACGTGTATGGGAAGGTCTATTTGTGTACACAGAAGTATATGTACAGACACAAACAGGTATGTGTGTGAGGTCACATATATTCACAGAAGACAGTTACAGTTACTTTTCTGATATGATACCAAACCTTGCAAGATTAGTTTTCTGCATTTAAAGACATTAGTCTCACAGGCGTAGTTTACGACATCTACATCCTAGTGGTAAGGAACTACACTGCAACCCCAAAGGCACACAGTTCCAGCGCACCAGCTGCTCTGTAGGAAAAGAGCGGGCAATCTCCTCCTGTGTGATTAACTGCCTCTGAAAACCCAATGGAAGGGAGCTCTGGTGGCCTAGTGGCAAGAAGCTGCTCTGCAATCTCAAATGCACAGTGTTCGATTCCACTAGATGTTCAGCTGGAGAAAGGAGGGGCAATTCCCTCCTTTGCCAGTCGGATCTGATTCAAAGGCACACAATAAGTTAAAAAAAAAACCAAAACAAAAACTCAACAGCACACACAACAATGAGAAAGGTAGCAAGCATCTGAACTCTTGTAAGCAGCCGTCTAAGCTAATGATTTGTCTTCATTCAACAGGAACTAAAGAGAAGGAAATAAAAGACACAGAAAAATGGTCTTTAGGATTAGCAGTTTACATCAATCCAGAAAACGGAATAATTAGATGGTGCCCTACTGCCGCCACTGATCACTCTGATTAAGTCCGCAAAAGATGGACTCTGATAGAAAGGGAGAAAATATACCACAGAACTCAAATTCCTAAAAAGTCTCGACTTACCAGACTAGTTGAGACTAGAGGACTCCCTGAGACTATGCCCCAGAGATTCCCGTTAAAACACTGAACTTGTTCTATGCCCTGAGGTCACCTTTTAGCAAAGTAACAGTCTGTCTCAAGACTCAAGATCCAGGCCATGTTCTTCTCAATTACTTGCTATGTATGCATCAGAGAGCTGGGCAATGATTAAGGATGACAGAAAAAGAGTTGATGCCTTCAAGTTGTGGTCCTGGAGAAGAGTCTTGAACGTACCGTGTACTACCAAGAAAACAAATAGGTCTATCTGGAGAGGGTGAAACCAAGTTTCTCCTTGGAGGCTAGGATTTTGAAACTTCACCTCACATACTTTGGAAACATGGCCAAGAGAGACTGATCCTTGGAGAAGGACGTCATGCTCGGAAGGGTGGGAAGGATAGTGCTGGAGAGGAAGACCCCGGATGACATGGATTGACACAGTATCTGGGGCAGTGAGGGTAGATGTGTCAGGGAGACTGGCTCAGGACAGGGCAGGGTTCAGAGCTGCTGTACCTAGGGTCCCTATGGGCCACAGACAACAGCACATAACAACAACAACATCAATTAGTACAATGATCCATTTAAAAACTATATGCAATCAAAGGGTCAGCAAAACTCTAAGGCAATGATGAGAAGACATGGCTAGCAGAACTACTGCGGAGAGCTGGAAATGGCAGTAAATTGCTGTGTGAACTTTCACTGATACTACTATAAAATGTATTTTTAAGTAACATAAATATCATAATTTTTTACATGCTTTACTAAGAGATAATTGCTGGTCTTTTAATAGAAGACACTAGTGTGTAGGAGTAATTGCCTCATCTACTGTGAGGCAGAAGAACTAGATAGTGGTACCTGGTGACCCCTGCTGACCATTCTGGTCAGGCCCACAAAGATGGTCCCTGATAGAATCAGAGAGAAGTGTGGAGCACAACCTCAAATTCTTCAAACAAAACCCCCTAGACTTAAAAGGCACCCATTGCCTCCAAGATTCCTTTAGACAAATGCCCTGAGGTACTCTACATTTTAAACTGAAACTAACAGATTGACTTCTAAAATAAAGAGTATTGCTTTTGAGGATGGCGCCCTGTTAAAAAAGAATCTCCTCTTTAAAGGCATATGGGCAACAATTACTTTAAAACCAAGAGGAGAATATTGGGGCAGGGATACTAGATTAAAGGAAATAAAACAACCAGAATAGAAATAATGAGTGTTCAGCATTGTGAAGAACAATTTGTGGAAAAAGGTTGAATAAGTAGCAGTCTAAAGCCTAAACTCTCAGTGAAAACACAGTAAAATATTTTAAAGAAAAGACTTAATTTTCCACCATAGAGAAAATCCTGCTGGTGACCTTTGAACAACCAGGGTCATTTCTTTCAGGGAAGGGCCAGATGATGGGTGAGGCTGGGGCCTACACAGACCTAGATGCCTAACAGTTGACCTTTACAGGAATCATACAATCCCCAAGAAAAATTAGGAACAGTGAGTAGTGCCCAAGGTGTTTTGGAAAAAGGACAATCCTTTGAAAAGGTGTGGAAATCTGTGGGCACTTTGGAGGAGCAAAAAACCAGTGTTGTAACCAACCATATTTCCTCCGTAAGAGACAGCATAAACAGAACCACATCTACGAAACAGACTTGTATCCACTGTTTAGT
Organism: Elephantulus edwardii; assembly: GCF_000299155.1. Classification (NCBI taxonomy): domain Eukaryota; kingdom Metazoa; phylum Chordata; class Mammalia; order Macroscelidea; family Macroscelididae; genus Elephantulus; species Elephantulus edwardii. Next base: position 14,800,467 of record NW_006399812.1, read on the forward strand.
GGGACAGGAAGTGCTCTTGAGTCATCTTTGCCTTAACAGGTGTGTGGTTAGCCCTGGCTGCCTCTGGTCCTGCCAAGCCAGCATTTACCCAACAAAGACTTAGCAATGACAAAGGGGCTCAGGCAAGCAGAAATCTGAGGGGCTGAGTGTTCAGTTAAAGGGAGGTAGGAGGGTGATGTTCAAGGCCACTTCAAACCCCAGATAGACAAGTGAACTTATTATTTTCCAAATGGAAATGATTCCTAAGAACCCCACCAATCAGATTTGAGGCCACTCCAAGGAGTATCTTACCATCCATCATAGGCCCAGAGTCCGTTATAAAATGCCAGACTGATGGCTCCCACAGATACTTGTGAACCCTCAAAGGAATTTTTGAAGTTCTTTGTGTTTCCTGTAATTAAGCCAGTGAATAGTGTGTGCTGACCACTTCGCATTCATGCCCGAGGCTACGATTGTGAAAAGGTGGGGTGCCTTCCTGCCAGGTTCCCTCAGAAACAGAACAGGAGTCTGGTTAAAAGGAGGTCTGTGCCGTGTCGTGCCCACCCTCCCCGGACCGGAGGTCACCTTGGGCCAGGAGGATCATCCCGCTGATGATGATGATGGCCACGATGACCAGCTTGGCCCCCGTGAAGAAGTTCTGCACGTAGCGCCCCAGCCGCACGCTCAGCGCGTTCACCGTGGTGATGAACACTGCAGGGGGTGGACATGTGGGCTCCCTTTGCAGCCTTACCATCGTGCTGGGAGACTCGCAGCCCTTGGCCCAGCTCAGCCTCCCACACCAGCACCAGCACCAGCACCAGGGTCATCTGGATCTAACAAGGGTACTGAAAACCTTGAAAATGCACCTGATTTCAAATGACCTTTGAGATCAAGGGCAGTTGAGAAGCTGCTGAGCCTTGAGCCAAGGGTGCTGCCCTGCGGAGGACGAGGGGTCCAAGCTCGGCAGAGCCTCTCCTGCGCAGCCCATAGCGGGGGGGGGGGGGGCCCGGGCCTTGCGGGGCCCGGTCCCTTTTCAAGAAAAAGGAAAAGGGAAAAAGGGTCCTGGCCCCCCCCCCCCCCCCCAGCGCTGGACTTGGATACTCACGAATGGCGGCCGCGGCCAGGCACTTGACCACAGCCACGGGCGGCTGGCAGCCAGAGTAGAAGGGCGCGCAGACGTACTCAGAGAAACTGAGGCAGATGATGGCAAAAGAGGTGGGCTTGATGACGAAGAGGCTGGTCCAGGAGAAGAGATAGGCAGGAATGGGGCCAAAGGCCTCCATCAGGTAAGGATACTCGCCTCCGGACTTGGTGATCATGGTGCCAAGTTCGGCGAAGCACAGAGAGCCTGGAACACAGGCCCGGCCAGGCCGCGTGAGGGGGACAGGGGAGCCCCCTTCCCGAGCGTCCACCTGGCTGAGTGTCCCCGTCCGGTCCGTACGCACTGACAGCGCGCAGCCAGTGCCCCCGACTCGGCCCCGCTCCCCACTCAGCCCCCAGCCAGTCTGTTACCCAGCGTCGCCACGACCCCGCAGATGGCCCAGATGATGAGGCAGGGTCCTACGGCTTGGGTGTTGCTGAGCACAGACTTGGGGGAAATGAAGATGCCGGAGCCGATGATGGTGCCCACGATTATGCTGATGCCGCTGAGAAGACCCACCTGCGGTCGGGGGCAGGAATGGGGTGCAGGGTGAATGCTGCCGCACCCACCACGTCAACCCCCTACTGAAAACCTGCTCCCGATCCACTGAGTCAGCACCTACATCCCAGACAAGTGGTGATTCTTCTGCATCCTCAGCAGGGAGTGGAGCTAGACCCTGTGCCCACCGTCAGCTCAGCCTTCAGCAGGCAGTCCTCCCCAGACTGGCTTCACACTGAGGCCCCATACTGTTGTTGTTGTTGTTGATTGCTGTCAAGTTGAGCTCAACTCACAGCGACTCCATGAACAAAAGACCTAATCCCTTTCTATAAGTTTCTCCAAGTTCACAGTTTTCATAGGCATGTGGTTTAGGAAGTGGATCCTGCTTCCAAACCTGTTCTACAACGCAGAACTCCACCAAACCATTATCAGCTCCATTTTGCAGAAGGGGGCATCGGGGGACAGAAAGGCTGACCTGGCTCAGGGCCCACGTTCCTACCCATGCTGCTCTCATCAACAGGCGCAGAAGGTAAAAGCTGACTTAGAAAACAGATCACCGTGGATAAAGACCCCCCTGGACACTCCTCTGCGCGGATGGGCAGAGCAGAACGGAGCTTCTGCACCAAAGCGGAGTGTGAAGCCAGCACTGGGAGTCCTTGGACGGTTAGGGGTGTGGGGGGGGGGCAGGGCATAGAGGCTGAGAAAGATATTCCAGGACAGAACACTGGGGAGCAGGAGGTGTTCTTAGGTGACATTTTGCAGGATCTGAGGGTCCTAAGAGTGAAGTGCAGCTCGGCACGTGCTGTTTGATGCACTTTCTATGCAGTTCAGGAACAGGCAAAAGGACTCTATGATAGTAGAAACCAGGACTGAGAAGGCATTTCCTGCATATGATAATTTCTTTTTCACCATAAAATCAAAACTGACCTTTGACCCTCCAGTGGGTTTTCAGAGGCACTTAATCCCACGGGAGGAGATTGCCCATCTTTCTCCCATGGTACAGCTGGTGACCTCGAACCATGTGCCTTCAGAATTGCAGCTCAGCTTCTTGCCGCTTGGCCCCCAGAGCTCCCTCAAGTGACAAAACTCAGTATCAGTAAAGAGCTGTGTGCTCTGCTGTTCCAACCTCAACTTCCACCACCTTGAGACCAGAAGAACCAGATGGTACCTGGCTACCTCCACTGACCACTCTGAAAGGATGGCAGTGGGAGATCCTGGATGGAGTGAGGGGAAATGTGGAACCAAAAGCAAAAGCATGGAGAAGGTCAGGCCTCCTCGTCTGTTAGAGACAGAACTCCCGAGAAGATGCGCCTTAGTCGTCCTTCAAACCTCAAGCAAAACTCACCCTAGAGGCTCAATTTTCAGTCAAGCAACAAGACAGGCCTAAAGAGGGACAGTCACACCCAGGTGGCACCTACTCCTCGAATAATTAACCACATAAGGTAAAAAGAGCAGTATTTGCCCAAAAATAAAGCCCGCAAGACAGGAAGGGGGAGGACAGGAGGATCAATAGATGTGAGACTCACAGGAAAGAAGTGGGGAAAGTGTGATTACATTGTGGGTGTTGTAATTAATATTATAAAGCAAAAGAAGTATGAATGGGTGTATCAAAACCCAATCAGCAAGGGAGCTCAAATGGCCTAGTGGCAAGAAGCTGCGCTGCAATCCCGAAGGTGTGTGGTTTGAATCCACCAGATGCTCCACTGGAGAAGGAGGAGCAATCTCCTGTGCCAGTAGGATCCGACTCGATGGTACACAATAAGGAAACTAAAGGGAAAAAACCCCAACCCAAATCGGCTTTGTAAACTGTTACTCAAATGACAAAAAATATAAAAATATAAAGATCTGTGTTTCATTGTGTATAAGCTGGTGGCCTACTGGAAAGGAGCCTCTCTGCCAACCCGAAAGCACGCAGTTTGAATCCACCAACCGCTCTCCAGGAAAAAGATGAGCAATCTCTGCCCATGGGTTTACTGCCTCTGAAAACCCCTTGCAGTGTCAGCTATGAGTCAGTTGCCACTTGATGGTTCACAACCACAGCAACAAATGAAACAAAAAACTAAACCCTTTGCCATCTCATGGCAACCGCATGTGATCCAAAGATCCATCCCAGGTTTTGACTGTGATCTTTATTGAAATCACCAAGTCTCTCTTCACTAGAGTCACCTGCTGGCGAGGTTGTGGAGAAACGGGAACCCTTATTCACTGTTAGTGAGAGTGTAAAATGGTGCAACCACTTTGGAAGGTTGTATGGCACTTTCTCAAAAGGTTGCAAATAGAAATACCATTTGACCCAGCAGTTCCACTTCTGAGAATTTACCCTAAAGAAACTATAACCGCCACCCAAGCAGATATATGCACACCCATGTTTATTATGGCTTTGTTCACAATAACAAAGAGCTGGAAACAACCTAAGTGCCCATCAACAAACGAATGGGTAGAGAAGCTGTGGTATATTCACACAATGGAATACTATGCAGCACTGAAAAACAAGGAACTCATGCAATATTATGCAAAGCGGATGACCCTAGAGGACATTATGCTGAGTGGAATATCTCAGTCACAAAAGGACAAGGGGAGCTCTGGTGGCCTAGTGGCAAGGAGCTGCAACTACAATCCCAGAGGCGAACGGTTCAAATCCACCAGATGCTCTGCCGGGGAAGGAGGGACAATCTCCTCCTGTACCAGTCAGATCTGATTTGACGGTACACGCACACAAAAATAATAAAATA
>NW_006399812.1:14805041-14820418 GCF_000299155.1 Elephantulus edwardii
AGAGTTTTTCTTTTACTTTTCAAGGAGAAAAGTTAATTGGGGGTGGGGGCGGGCAGGGAGAAAAGTGCAACAATTAATGACTGGAAACCCTAGGTCTCTGTAAACTTTTATTAAAATTAATTTTGAAAAAGAGTCAAACCACCAATTTAGGTTGATAACTAAATGTAATTACTTGCATCACTGTGGGAGCCATACCATTGAATGGGGTCTCACTGATAGCTGATCCCCCAGCAGGTTTTCCAAGACTATAAATCAGGTGGGAGGAGACTACCCACTTTTCTCCCTCAGAGCCTCTGGTGGATTTGAACCACCAGAGAGTACTGTCCTTTGGGTGAGCAGCTACCTCTGATCTCCCTAAATATCCATCAAAAAATTTATTTACTCAAAAGAGCAAAATGTAGCCCTCCTTAGGACACCAGCCTTTGGAAGCTGCCAGGGCATGATAGAGACACTGAAGCCAGTGTGTGCTTGCCTGGCAGGTACCGGCTGAGTTCACGTGAGACCCAGCTGTGGGCTTGGATGTGGCACAAGCAGTTCTGGGTCACCCGTTGAGCACAGATTTCCTTGTGCGTATTAATGTGTGGTGAGCAATTTCACACGTTTTGCACCATGTCTTCCTCTTTCCTCATTCTATGAGCCTAAAGCCTCCTGCCCGTCTCCTGCTGCCTCCCAGCCGGAACCCTCAGTCCTGTCCATCTGCAGCCAGTGCCTAGTCTAACCCTTTCTGTCTTCACCTGCCCAGGTGCCCCCTCTAGCCTGCAGGCACCTCAGAGTTCCTGTACTGCCAGTGAAACACTGCTCCATAGGGGTGTTACTGTCTGGTTTTTTCTGAAGATTAGCAGGCACTTCTTCCAAGGTCGCCCTGGGTGGACTTGAACTTGAACTTCCGAACTTTCAGTTGTATCACCCAGGGACCCCTTCCTATCACTGCTACTGTTGCTAGGTACCACTGAGTCAGCTATGACTCATAGCAACCATATGAACAACCGATCTGAACATTATCCTACCCTGCTCCAGCCTTATCGTCACCAACACTACACCTGAGCCCACTGTTACAGCCACTTCGTCAATCCATCTCGTTGGGGGTCTTCCTCTCTTTTGCTGACCCTCCACCTTTCCCAGAATTTCTTTTTCCAAAGACTCGCTCCTGCTAACAACATACCCAAATATGTGAGATGAGATTTCACCATCTTTGTCTCTAAGGAAAGCCCTGATTGCACTTTCTTCAAGACGTATTTGTTCTTTGGACAGTTCATGTGACATTCAGTACTCTTCTCCAACACCTCAGAAGCATTCAAACACAAGGGGTAGCTACTTGGTGAAGACATGATAGTGGGGACCCAGACACAGAGGGCCCTCCAAATCCATTGAGCTGGGCAAGGACTGGCCCTCCAGATGTTCACCTGGGCAGGAAACCACAGACCCATGAATGTCAAAAGGAAATGCTGAGTGCACTGGGAAACTCGAAAGAGGCAGGTCCAAACAACCGTCCTTAAGATACACCTTAGGAATCAAAGATCACAAATCCACCAGAAGCTTTCTTGGAGAATGAGGAACAATCTCCTCCTGTACCAGTCAGATCCGATCTGATGGTACACACACACAAATAATAAATAAAAAAATTTAAAAAAAGAATCAAAGATCACTTCCTTCTGCTGGTCACTAGGTAATAGCCAGGAGGCCTGGTGGTGCAATGGTTAAAAACGTGACTGATAAGCAAAAGGTCCTTGGTGAGGCCCCAACAGCTGTTCCGTGGGAGAAGTAACTCAATCTGCTCCCAATGAGATTCGAGCCTGGAAATCCTATGGGCCTGCTCTCTGGGTCATTCATGATGTTGGGAATGGATCTGATGGCAGTCAAGAGGGGTTAGCGGGGCCTTGGATCTGTCATGAGACCCCCTTCGTGTAACCTGGGAAGGGATCCCAGAAAGGAAACCACTTACCTCTTTCTGGAGATTTGTGGTTTTGGGTTCATTACTCTGAATGGACTTCTCATCTTCTCTCCTTCTCTTCAGGCTCGTATCCCCCATCTCCCCCAAGATGCCAGTTCTAGAAAGCTGTGAGGAGACGGATGAGCAGGCTCCCGACTCAGCAAACACTTGGCCAGCAGCGTGCTGGGCACCCATCCAGGGCGCTCTCCCAGGGCCTCTGGGGTGTGTGATCTGACTCCTCACGCACCATTTAGGCCAGCACCCCTGTTAATCCTTTACTTGCTCAGTACCAGGAATAAATATTAGTCTTTTAGTCTTATTTCTGTGCAGGCCATGGAAACAGAACCTCATCACACTCTTTCCAACCAGACACGAGTTTGCCTTCTCCCCAGTCCCAGCACCTTCAACTCATCTTTTGACCCCCATGGTCCAACTTGATTTTCTCATGAGTGAAAAAGAAAAAGATTAATGAAATCAAAATGGGTTTCATGGGATCAAGTCTGAGCAAGACATCTTTTTCCTCAAAATTTCTCCTGGAGAAATTGAATAAGCCTGATAGTTCACACACACGATGAGTATTTTTTTCTGACTGAGCATTGTAAGGGGTGGGGGGGGTGGGAAATGGCCAGGGAAAGCCAGGCCAGGTTCCCCCAGGGGAGCCCTGAGAGTGTAGGTCCTCCCACACCAGCCTTACCTTTTTCTTTGACCTTGCTGCTCCAGAGAGGAGATTGCAGACCTGCCGACTCCCTGCCTCTGCCCAGTCCCACCCTAGGAATGGCCATGTCTTGTGCCCAGGAGTGAAGGAAGCCACAGAGTACAGAGGTCAATGAAGGTAATTATTAAACACCTTTTGTTCTGAGCAATAAATAAAGAGTGGACACATCACACCAGAAAACAAGGAGGCGAGGCAAGCTGTCACTCCAAAATCTTTTTTCTTTTGGTTCATTGTGTCTTTGTAAAAATATTTCCCCATTCCCTCCATTCACCCCTATCTGCTGTGAGAAATCTTTCGGCAGTGTGGAAAGAATGTTTTTTTCTTATCTTTTGGAAATAACAGCAGTCAACTTTGGAACCAAGCCTTTTTTTATTGCCCTAAAAGTCTTTGCTTACTGCCAGTCTTGCCAGTCAGATGCCTCCCTTCCCACAAGCAACTTCATTCTAGAATGCCCTGTGTATTCCTGGCTTGCCTGTGTATCTCAGAAAAGGCCTTTCTCCTCACCTGTGACAGTGGCCGGGGACCACCAAAGAGACTGGGAAAAGGGGCACCCTCCATTGCCCCAACAGCCCCTGCCAAAATCTTGCTGTTGAAGTAACTTGGTCCTAGTTGTTGTTGTTAGGTGCCATTGGGTAGACTACAACTCAAAGCAACTCTTTGAACAACAGTTCTGAACGCTGTCTATCCTGTGCCATCCTCACCATCTCCAACACACTTGAGCCCATTGCTGCAGTTACTGTGTCAATCCACCTCATTGAGGGCCTTCCTCTCTTTAGCTGACTCTTCACCTTTCCAAACATGATATACTTCTCCAAGGACCAGCCCCTCTTAACAATATGTCCAAAGCATATGAGGTGAAATTTCACCATCCTTGTTTACAAGGAGCATTCTGGTTTCACTTTCTCCAAGAGAGACCAGTTTGTTCTTTGGCAACCCAATACTCTTCTTCAATATCACAACTCAAAACCATTGATTCTTCTTCTGTAATTCCTTTGAGTCCACCCAAAAACCCCACCACTGTTGAGCTAATATCAACTCCTTCAGGTTTCTTGATGGAGAAAACTGCTCATCTTTTTCTCTCATGGCAGTTGGTGGATTAAAACTTTTGCTTAACAGCCAAGGACATTCCATATCACACCCCTAGGATAACCACACAGAATATCCTCAAATCTGCACTCAAATGTGCCTATTGGACAAGTCTGGGCTCATAGAGGACAAGAAGCTCTGGCCCTTGATAGGCCTCTTCTGCATCTGACTTGGAAGCCACTCCTAACTCTTCTCTGAGATAAATGTTGGAAGCTCTTTTCCAGAGAGGAGAGGGCAGCTGGACACATGGAGAACCCTAAGAATTGTTACAGTGATCACCACAGCTGTAGAGCTGTAGTTTTGTCTTAAATTTTTTAATTTCATAACCAAGTAGGATTCACAACGGGTATGCAAGGATGGTTCAACGTAAGAAAAACAATCAAAAGTCACCTTAATAAAGCAAAAACCAAAAACTACATGATTCTATCAATTTATACAGAAAAGGCCTTTGACAAAATCCAACCTCTTCTTGATTAAAACACTCAACAAGATAGGAATTGATGGGAACTTTCTCAATATAGTGAAAAGTATATACGCAAAATCAAGCCAACATCGTTCTCAATGGAGGAAAAGTAAAGACATTCTCCTGAAAACAGGAACCAGACAAGGATACCCCCTTTCACCACTTCTATTAAATATTTTATTAGAAGTACTTGCTATGGCAATATAACAAGAGAAGGAAATAAGAGGCATCCAGATATGCAAAGAGGTGGTAAAACTCTCACTGTTGTAGATGATATGATAGTGTACACGGAAAACCCCAAGGAATCAAGAAAAAAAAAAACACAACAGCCCTAACCTATTAGACCTAGTAGAGCAATTCAGCGGAGTGGCAGGATGTAAGATCAATATACAAAAATCATTATTATTTCTCTACAGTAACAAAGAAAACCTGGAGAAGGAAACCAAGAAAGCAATACTGTTCACAATAGTTAACCACAATGTGAGGTACTTGGGAATAAACCTAACTAGAGACACAAAATATCTTTATAAAGAAAAAATACAAGACACTACTGTGAGAAACAATAAAAGAACTAAGTGGAAGAATACTCCTTGTTCATGGGTAGGGAAATTCAATATAGTGAAAATGACAATCCTATCAAAAGCAATTTACCTGCTCAACACAATCCCAACACAGATACCAAGTTTATTTTTCAAAGAGATAGAAAAGGCAACAGACAAGTTTATTTGGAGAGGAAAGAGACCCCAAATAAGCAAAGCACTTTTGAAAAAAACTTAAATTAACCTGATCTCAAAACCCACTATATAGCTGTAATAACCAAAACAACATGGTGTTGGTACAATGACAGATACATAGGCAATGAAACAGAATTGAAATGGACTCAGCTATCTATAGACAACTGGTATTCAACAAGGAAATAACACCTATTATATAAGGAAATAACAATGTATTCAACAAATAGTATTGGAGAAGCTGGACTTCTACCTTTACAAAGCTGAAACAGGATCCACATCCCACACCATCCACAAAAATCAATTCAAGGTAGATCAGAGACCTTGGAGTAAAGCCCAAAACCATATAGATCATAAAAGACACCTTGCCTATGGTATAAAGAGGCTGGCAAATATAGCCAGAAATGCAAAACCAAGAGAGGATAACATCAATGAATGCGACATTCTAAAATTCGAGTCCTTGTGTGCATCAAAAGCGTTTCCTGATAGGGTGAGAAGAAAACTAACTGGGAGTAAAGCATTTGACAATGTTATCTCAGACAAGGGTCTCATAATGAAAATTTGCAGACTACTACTGGGCCTCCACAAGAAAAAGTCTGATAACCCAATTACAAGATGGGCAAAAGACATGGAAAGACTTCACAAAGGAAAATATTTGGGTGGCCAACAGATGCATGAAGAAATATGATTTTTAAATCATTGACAATAAGAGAGATGCAAATTAAAACTACAATGAGATATCATCTCACCCCAGTAGCAGTGACAAAGTTTAACAGGATAGCAAACAATAAATGATGGAGAGGGTGTGGAGAGATTGGAACTCTCAATCACTGTTGGTGGAACTGTAAAATGGTACAAACACTCTGGAAGGCAGTTTGGCGTTTCCTCAAAAAGCTGAACATAGAGATTCCATATGAACCAACTATACCACTGCTAGGGCTATAACTCAAGGAAAACAGAGCTGAGGTACAAACAGAGATGTGTACACCAATGTTCATAGCAGCATTATTCATGATAGCAAGAACATAGAAACAACCGAAATGTTCATCAACAAATGACTAGATTGAAAAACTATGGTACTTTCAGACAATGGGATACTATGCAACACTCCAGAGCAATGCTTTTGAAAAATACTATATAACTTTGGAGAGGCTCGAAAGCATTAAACTGAGTGAACTAACTTAGGTGCATAAGAAAACAAATACTGTTTAAGTCCACTATTGTGATAACAGAAGGATAGCCAGTGAGATGTGTATGGTTAATACCAACAGTTTTTAGCTGATGTTTATGAAGAGTAGAGATGAATTGCATTGGGAAAGTCTGCTGTCAGAGACCTTTCCAAAGTACTGAAGAACAACGATGTCAGTCTGGAGACTAAGGTGCGCCTGGGCCATGGTCTTTGCAATTACTTACTATGCATCAGAAAGCTGGACAATGACTAGAGATGACAAAAGGAAAATTGATGCTTTTGAGCCGTGGTGCTGGAGAAGAGTACTGAATATACCATGGGCTGCTAGGAGAACAAACAAATTCATCCTGGAGAGGGTGAAGCCAGGATGCTCCTTAGAGGCAAGGATTCTGAAGCTTCATCTGACATACTTTGGACATGTTTCAAGGCAGGATCAGTCCTTGGAAAGGGATGTCATGCTTGGGAGGATGGAGGGATAGCGCAAGAGAGGAGATCTTCAATGAGGTAAATTGATTCAGTCACTGGGGTAATGGGGATAGGTGGGTCAGAGACGATAAGATTGGCACGGGATAGAACAGGGTTTAGAGTTGTTGCGCATAGGGTCGCTATGAGTCACAGGTGACTTGATGGCACACAACTACAATGGCAACAGTGAGCACTTAGAACTGTGCCACTGATGAAAGGAAATCCTATCTAAAAAGGTGCATTTCTGTGCCAGAGCTATGTTCCTTGGGACTCAGCTGGAAAAGTAGACTCAAGTCTCAAATAATACCTTTTTAACTGTATCCTCTATGTTATAGATGTAGGACCTTACTCTATCATACCTCTGTGAATGTAAAATATCATGTACCTGTTTTAGGTTATGTAATAGTAACATAGTAACCATGCTGTATCAGAGCTGTTTTCTTTCATGATGTTATTCTAGAATGTTTTCTTTCCAGATAAATGTTGAAAAATTGGGGGGAGGGGATGGTATTACAACAGTAAACAAAACTTTTCTGTTTTCTGAGGTTTTGTTTTCTATTTTTTTAATGGCGTGTGCTGATGTCTCTATTATTTTTGTTCTGATGATGCAGAACCTGGAAAAGCTGCTGCTGCTATTGCTGCATAATATACTATGACTGATCTTTCTATGTATATATAATTTGAACTTTTGGAAACTTTAGCTGTCAACTTTAGGGAAAGCATCACAGTTGTACTGTGTTGAGTTGGCTTTGTACAGAAATTGACAGTCATATTGGTCTGGAAATGTTAAACTTAATTTCCCCCCCCCTCCATTTGTACAGGGATAACACACTGTATTAAATATGTAAGTGTTTATATATACATGGGCTTGATTACAGAAACTAATATTCTATTTGTTAAAAATTATGTTTTGTTTAAATGCACGCCTCCAAGGATGATCCAACCCATTGCCAAGCTGGTTTCGGCTCATAGCAATGCTCCATCGAGTTTCTGAGTACATTTCACGTTTTTCCACATTGGTGGTGGTGGTGGTGGTGTCCTCGGGCGGACCCTCTGCCTGTCATGTGCCATCCTCACCCTCTCTGACATGCTCGAGCCCACTGGCACAGTCACTGTGTCGATTCATCTTGTTGAGGGTCTTCCTCTCTTTCTCAACAGGATATCTTTTGCCCCTCCCAATGTGCCCGAAGAATGGAAGATGAAGTTTCACTGTCCTTGTTTCCAAAGACTACTCTGGTTTCACTTTCTCCTGGACAGACTTGTTTGTTCTTTTGGCAGTGCACAGAATATTCAGCACTCTTCACCAACATGACTCAAAGACATTGACTCTTCTTCCGTCATCTTTATTCATTGTACAACTTTCAATGACTAGAAAGTAATTCTAGTAACTCAGACACACCACAGCCTTTAAACTGACATCTTCGCTCTTTAGCACTTTGGACAGGTCCTTGACAGGGTATTTTCCCAACGCAATACATCTTTTGATTTTTTGGCTGCTATTGTAATGGGTGTTGAACGTGAATCTGAATAAGATGAAATTGTTGACGACTTCAATCTTCTTCCACCCATGATGAAGTTGCCTATTGGTTCAATGGTGAGGATTTTTGTTTTTGTGCTGTTGAGATATTATCCATAACTTTGATCTTCTGCAGTATGTATTTCAAGTCTGCTTCACTTTTTGTACGCAAGGTTGTGTCTTCTGCGTAACACAGGTTGTTGATGAGCCTTCCTTCAGTCCTGACACCGTATTCTTCTTTATAAAGTCTAGCTTCTCAAATAGTTTTCTCAGTGTATGAATTGAATAGGCATGGAAACAAGATACAACCCTGCACACACACTTTTCTTGGTTTTCAACCAGTTTCCCTTTGCTCTGTTTAGACAACTTCTCAGTCTGTGTCTAGATTTCACATGAACACAAGTAAATGTTCTGAAATTCCCATTCTTCTCAAGATCAACCACAATTTGCTGTGATTCACACAGTCAAATGCCTTTGTATGGTCATTAATGCACAAGTTAATGCCTCCTATGTTTCTCTTTTCTATTTGCCTTACTATTCTACCCCTTCCTGTTGTTGTGTGTCACCCATAGCTGAAGGAGAGTGCCCATACTTCTCCCGCAGAGCAGCTGGTGGCCTCAAATCACGTGCTTTAGGGATTGAAGCACAGCTTCTGGTCACTAGGCCACCAGAGCCTTGGTCAAATGTTGCTTTTTTTTTTAACCTCGTTCTGCTTGGTTATCCTCCTTGGTGTTATTATTCACCTTATTCGTATACTGTGGAGTTGGAACTGACATGTGGCTGATCCTCAGTGAGTTTTCAGAGGCAGTGATTTGCAGATGACACAACCTCGCTTGCCGAAACTGAAGAAAACCTGAAGCATTTGCTGTAAAAAAAGGTCAAGGACTATAGTCCTCAATATGGATTGAAACTCAACATCAAGAAGACAAAGATTCTCACCACTGGGCCAGGTGGCAGCCTCATGATAGATGGAGAAGAGATTGAGGTTGTTAACAATTACAGCTTGCTCAGATCAACAATCAACAATTTTAACACCAGCAGTCAGGAAATCAAAAGACAAACTGCATTGGGAAAATCTGCTGTCATGGACCTCTCCAGAGTGCTGAAGAGCAACGATGTCAGTCTAGATACAAAGGTGCACGCACCTCATCCAGACCATGGTCTTTTCAATCACTTGTTATGCTTCAGAGAGTTGGACAATGACTAAGGATGAGAGAAGAAGAATAGAAGCCTTTGAGATGTAGTGATGGAGAAGACTGTTGAACATACCAGGGACCGCCAAGAAAACAAATCAGTCTGTCTGGAGAGGGTGAAACCAAGTCTGTCCTTGGAGGCTAGGATTTTGGAGCTCTGCCTCACTTACTTTGGGAACATGGCCAGAAGAAATCGGTCCTCAGAGAAGGACATCATGCTGGGAAGGGTGGACAGGAGAGGAAGGAACATCCTGCATGAGATGGATTGATGCAATAACTGGGGCAATGGGGGTCGGTGTGTCAGAATTAGTGAGACCGGCTCAGGACAGGGAAGGGTTCTGAGCTGCTGTTCATAGGGTCACTATACATCGCAGGTGACTCAACAGCACATAACAACAATAACATTCTATGACAGGTTTGGAAGCAGGAGTGGCATGCACTTCCTAAACCACGTGCCTCTCAGAAACTCTATGAACTTTGATAAACGTTGATAATTGTAGAGGGTTCTGGCCTTTTGTTCATAGGGTCGCTATGATTCGTGCTCGACTCAAAGGAAATCAACAACAGCAATTTGCATGAGAGGAGATTGCCCATATTTCCTCCACAGAGCAGCTGATCAATTCAAGCCTGTCTATTCTTTGGCCAGAAGTTGAACAAGAAGAGCAAGCTTTGTTCCAGGTTCGAAGTGCAGCTGAGACTCATAGTGTCAGGGGCTGCACCAGGCTCTGTTAGGCTGGCGAGCCTGACCGCTTCTATGGTTTTGAGTTTTGTTCCACATCTCCCCTCACTGTCCAGGATCCTCTACTGTGATTGCTGGGAGTGGTCAGCTCTTGTAACCGGGCACCATCTAGTTTGCCAATTGCAACGATGCTTATAGTTTTAGTTCATCAGTTGCAGCGATGCTGATAGTCTTATTGTCTTTTTTCTCCCTTTCTTTCTTTTTCTTTTTTTGTATGTGCTTAGTTTCCTAGCCTCTCGATGGTTTTTAAGCTACGGCGATCCATGTTTTCAGAGCAGCTCTATGCACGTCCTCTGAGCAATCCTTCTGTGATTTGCCTTTTTTCCCATCAGCCTTTCTCACATGACAAGCAGGGCCTGTATCTCTACTAGGTTTTGTGACTTTGTTTCACCATGCTGTCCAGTGTCCAAATATTTTACTATCTATTTATTATATTTGACATTTTCCTAAAGAAAGGCTCAGGCCTAGGGGAGAGGGCAAATTCAGTAAAGGACTCACACCGCCACATCACTGCTATGGACTGTGTGGAAAATGTAAATGTTTTCTGCTGCTGCTCCGGAGGCCAAACCAAATCCCACTCTCCTTCATCTTCCTTGTCAGCTTCCCCTTCCTTGTTTGGCTGTAGGCTTTCATTCTGACAGATCATCCAACAGGTGTTCATGCACCTTCCTGACTCCTAGTGAGAAGAGCTCAGGGGGAATGCACTGGAATGTGCAGAGTCTTTAAATATCAAGGGTTTACGGTCTAACATAAAACAATTAGCAAGGCAAGCAGTGTCTTATCTGAGAAGTGATCTCTGGCATCAGATTCCTGAGGACGGATGGGGCAGGGCTGGTCTAGTCTAGACCTTTGTCCACCTGAGTACAGGTATTTTGTCTACCTGAGTATCAGGATTGTGTTTCTCCACAGGTGACCTCTTTGAAGAAGCTGCTGCCCTCTTTCTAGAGTGTCATCATTTCTTTCCCCGAATGCAACTCCCTGCCTTGTCTCCCTGACCCCACACCTCATCAGTGGTCATAATTTGTGCCCCTTTGCCATCCACAGTGGTCAAACATCATGAAGGGTTGTTCTCACTGGGAAGATCAGGGAAAGAGGGCTGTGTGAATAGTCAAGTTGCTTTGTTAATTTCTTAGTGACCCTTCCATGTGTCCAGCACCCATCATTTCAGGGGACCATCCTTCTATGTGACATTCACAATAGTATGACTAGGAGTGACTAGTGTTCGGGGAACTCCACCTCTCCAACCACAGTGAGGACCTTGACTCCTGCCCAGCCAGGTCATTTACTGCCATCAAGTCAAACCTGACTCATTGCTCACCCTCCACTGAGTGTAAATCACAATGGGGAAAAGGCGGTCCATCTTTCCAAAGACGCACAGCCTCTGGGTTAACTCACTCTGGTCTGTGCCACAAGAGCTCTCACAAGGACCCCTTACCAGCAGTTTCTATCCTGAGGGGAGAAGAGCAGGGAGCGTCCTAGTGTCGAGCTAGTTCTAGTTTGGTTTCTTTCCTTCTCAAGAAACATCACGAGCCACCTGGTACGTTATTCCCCAGTATGTCCTCCTTTACCTGACTGTTGGGCCAAATCAGCTTCTGTCACTTGCAACCTACTCTTGGCACCATGGGTTCCACATTACATGGAGGTTATTGGTAGTTGCACTGAGCCGTCTCTGATTCATGCTGCCCTCCCGCTGCCCAGCCCTGCACCATCCTCACAGCCATCGACGTGTCCGAGTTCATTCTCGAGACTGTTGTGTGCTGTCTTCCAACCAAGAGGCCTCTCATCTTCTAGCTCCCAGTGAGACATGTTCTCCTGTGATACTCAGGGTTTCCACAGGTCACAGATCTTCCCTCCTGAACCGTCTTGGCTTGGAAGCCCACCATAGATACCCCTGTTGGTATTCAAAGTGGTGGTGGCAATGCTTCCAGCATCATAACAACATATAAACCACCACTGTTAACATGGGTCCTTTGTTTTCAAAGAAGCATTTTTCAGTAAAAAGCACAGGGTTCTCCTGAAAGGGGTGAGACTTGATGGTGTAGAAGACTCGCCAGGACTCTGGAGCTCCTATGATAACCTCAAGTTGGCCAATTCACACCCAAAAGACAGAGGTTATCTGACAAGAAAAGTGGCCACCCCTTATCATCCTCCTGGGACTCTCATCTCCATCACATGGGTGGACTGGAAAACAAAGGGATGGGCAGTAAGGAGCACACAGCAGAGACAGGAACCAGCCTCTGCGTCCTTGATGTCAGATGTCTTAATCCAGAAAGCTACATACATCACCGAAAAAATCCATTTTATCACCACAGCCCAGGCCCTCACCAATTACTTTTGCCGTGCTGTTTGGAAACCTGGCTGACTTCTTGGGCGTTATATGCAAACTAGAAGGAACACACACACCACCTCCATGACCACTCACTCATCTACCCATTCGTGTCAGAAAGGATGATTTTCCTTTACATTCCCATCTCCCGACAGCCAGCCACTGTCTGCTGACAGGGGTCCAGCTGGGATAGAGCAGTGTAGTGCTGGACCTGGTCACCCGTAGGTCTGGCCATATCCCTCTGCTAATGGTCCCAACTGCGTTTTGGGCTGTGACAGCATTTCCAGACTTCGTGGAAGTTATTTAGATTTCAGCTGGGCACCACCCCAGAACCTCAACCTTCATAGTGTTTCCTGCATTCCAGTTCAGCCCAACCTTTGCAATCCAGGAGTCATCAATTAGGTTCAGCGGCTTTGAAGACTCTCCCAGCTGGGAGTGGTTGCCCAGCTCTGGCCCAGAGAGGACACCGCTGAGTCACTCAAGGCTGCAGTTGCTGCCGCCCGTGCCTGCTGGCAGCACAAGTGGGCAAGGGACCCAGGCTCAGCCTCCAATAGGGCACCAGGGACCAAATTCTAAGATGCGTTGGTTTTTTTTTAATAAAATTTTTTATTTTAATTGTGATTTTACAGAAAAGTTAGATTTTCATTCATTCATCATTGCACATTTTACCTCCTCTTTCCTACCCCAGTTCACTTTAAAAAAAAATAAATTCATTCGTTGTTGCATAATTACTTTCTCGCTCCACAGTCATGTCTGCAACATACCTCTTATTCTGGGGCTGTTGTCGTACGTATAATGCCTAATCATAAATTCCTTTTTAAACAGTTCTTCCCTTGTCTATTCTAATGCAATGTTCGTTATCTATCCACTCTTAAGAAATAGATCTTTCCTTACACATCTTTTCTTATTAGAACAAATTGTTACCAACAATATCAAGTGCTGTTGAGAATGTGGAATGACCAGAACTTTCACACAGTGCTGGTAAACTATTATAAAACAGGGAAAAGGGAAGGGCTGGGAATTTATAGTAATGTTAAACATATATGCACTCCATGATCTAGCACATCCACTCGTGGATATTTTCCCCAAGGAAATTAAAACCCATGTCCATACAAAAACTTATTCATGGGTGTTCTCAAGCAGCTTGATCCACAATGACCTCAAATCAGAAAACCCCAAATGATCTATCATTGACAGGAGAACGGGCAAACAGACAGCATATTCATGAAACAGAATCCTACACAAACAGGGAGCTCTGGTGGCTTACTGGTGAGAAAGTGTCCTGTAACCCCAGAGACACATGGTTCGAATCTACCAGCTGCTCCACAGGAGAAAGATGGACATCTCCTCCCATGTGATTTAAAAAATACCTCTGAAAACCTGCTGGAGTGTCAGTTATGAGTTGGGTCCAACTCAAGAGTACTCAACAACTCAAACAAAAGCAAGAACAAGCTACATAGAAGTATGTACCAACAAGGATGAATTGAAAAACAATTCTATTGCATGAAAAGAGCCCAATAGAAGAGTATATTCTTAATAGTTCCACTCATAGGATGTTTTAGAACAAGCCAAACTGAGCTATGGTGATAGAAATCAGGATCGTGAGCACTCCTGGGGACCAGTGACTGGAAAGGACCATGGAGGAAACCTTTAGGAGGAGTGGAGGACCTGTCAGTGGGGAATTGCACTGCTCATTCAAAGGCCACACTTCTCTGGCAGTTCAAATCCACCGGAGGCTGGAGGAGAGGAAGATGGGTAATCTCCCACGTGATTACAGCCCTAGACTCCATGGCACGGGAAATTGTTCACTACAAATTAATAAATAAGCAAAATAACACTGCGCTTGCCTCACTTACCAAGTGTTCTAGCCCTGTCAGAGATTATAAATTTGATGGGACTAACTCATGGAAAATGTCATGAGACTGGGAAGGAGACAGATGCCAGGCATCCCTAGAAGCAGAATGTTTGATGTGGAGGAGAAATGTAGTTCTTCACTACACATCAGTAAGCAGCACAAGTAAACCCAGGCTGGCCTTACTGATTGGGTATCCAGGACTACGACACTGGACACTGGACATGTTGTTTAACTTCACCTCCTTGGTGGTGAGTTAGGTGAACCAAGTCCAGCTATCCACCTTGGAGTTGTGCTTCACCCACTCCTCCTGGTCTGGTAACCACTGGTAACTACTGCTGTCAAGTCGATTCCAACGCAAAGCAACACTCTATCCGGTTGTCAAGGCTGTATCTTTATAGGAAGAGACTGAGCATCTTTCTCTAATGGAGCAGCTAGTGGATTTGAACTGCCAACCTTTTGCTTAGCAGCCCAATTTGTAGTACACTGCACCAGCAGGATGCCTTCATGGAATATGAATTCCTGTGCATCCTGTGTATGTATCCCCAGGGGGGCTACCTGTCATGGAAGTCCTTGCTGGTCACATTAACTGTATTCTCTCAAGCCTTGCTCTTCAGACTCATTGTTAAGTGAACACTGCCATGTGTGGGCGTGGCTCACACCCCTGGGCACAACCTTACCACTCCTTTTGTTTGCTGTTAAAGAATGTGCTCCCCTAACCAACCTGGTCAGGTTTTCTTGGCACATAAGTGCAAATATTTCTCTCCAGCACAAACATACGCCATCAGCATATGTAGGTGTGTGCTTGTCAGGTTAGTGGTTCTGTACTTCTCCTACTTTGGTAACCAGCTGATTGTTTTCCAAACCTGCTATGTTGGTATTGTCTGATATATCAAAAAAGACTTCCCGTCTGATGAGGCGAATGTTACTGATTACAGGTCCCTGGTCATTTGCTGTGTCTGAACATTCTTTCTTTTTTTTTTATAATATGAACTTTTTATTTTTTATTGGTATACTTACAAAGTTCGTATACATTGTTTTTCCATAGTGGATCTTTCCCGTTTCCTTAACCCATCCATCCCTCTACCCATCAAATTGTGCGATCCTCTGATAATGGATCATGCCCCCTGTACCCATCACCTCTGCATTCCCCCGCTTAGATCCTCATACTT
>NW_006399812.1:14822739-14825448 GCF_000299155.1 Elephantulus edwardii
ACTATCATGTCATCAGCATAGAGGGATAATTTTACCTCCTCGTTGCCTATTTGGATACCTTTTATTCCCTTCTCTTGTCTTATTGCTACTGCTAAGACGTGTCTGAACATTCTTTCATGCTTATTTTCATGTATTTATTTGTTCTCCTTCTTGGAATTTTTTTTTTACTTTTATTGTTGTTTTTTTCTGACTTTTATTGTTGTTTTGTAGTTCTTTGTGTATTCTAAAGACCTCTGTCAGCCATCCTTGTAAACTCTCACTGTATGGTTTTTCATTTGATGAAGAGAAAATGTCTTCATTTCAATATTTCTTAACTTTAATGCTATCAGTCATATTACTTTTTCTCTGTTATGGCTCATGGTTTTTGTGTCTTAATAAATCCTGTTTGTGATGGATTGAATATTGGTCCTCTGCATAATGTGCTGCAAATCCTACCCAGCCATGTAAGATGTGTCCTAAACCAATCCTTTTTAAGATAGGAAATGAGCAGATTGGATGTGGAAGCAAAGGAGCTAAAAGAAACAAGAGTCTACTTCTAGAACAGATAAAGAATCCTCCCAAGAGCTGGTGCCCTGAAATGAGTCTAGCCTTCTGGTGGCCTACTGGTAAGTAGCTGCACTGCCAATCCAAAGGCACATGGTTTGAATCCACCAGCTCCTCTGTGGGAGAAATATGGGCAATCAACTCCCTGCGATTTAGTCTCTGAAAAACCACTGGAGCATCAGCTATGAATTGGTTCTGACTCAATGGCATGTAACAACAACAATTGTGAGAAAGAAATTTCTGTTCCTTAAAGCTACCCATTTGCTGAATTTGTTATGGTAGTAAAAAAGCAGCAAGCACTTTCTATTATCTAGCATTGCTCTGATAATAATACCCACAAGTACAAGGGCTTTAACAAGAACAAATTATTCTCTCTCCTCTTAGGAGGTTGCTGTTGTTAGGTGTTACTGAATCAACTATAATTCTTTTTCTTCTTTTTGAAGTTTTTTTTTAGACCTATTTTTTAATTTTTTTAAATTTTACTTTATTATTTTTTGCACGTGTACCATCAAATCAGATCTGACTGGTGCAGGAGGAGATTGCCCCTCCTTTTCCAGCAAAGCATCTGGTGGATTTGAACCGCATACCTCTGGGATTGCAGTGCAGCTTTTTGCCACTAGGCCACCAGATCAATTATAACTGTTAACAACACAGCAAAGCCTTGACCTATCCTGCACCATCTCCTTGACCTCAGCCATGGTCAAGCCAATTGTTGAAGTCATTGTGTCAACCCTTCTTATTGAGAGTCTTCCTTTTTCACTGATCCTGTACTTTGCTCAGTACCATGTCTTTCAAGGTCTTGGCCAAAGAAGTATAAATTCTGGTGCCAGCCAAAGGGGAAGGCTCTCTGTCTCTGTTTACCCTTGGAGAAGGCCCTTGTCTCCTTTCGACATCTGTGGGCCAGTACCCCTTAGACATCACCACATGTCTTGGCATAAATCTTATCCTGGGTCTAGGTTCTCAGTGCAGGGATCCTGGGCTCAAAGACTGTGCTCCTGCTGGCTTTTTTCTTGCTGGTAGTGAAATCACTCATTCTGTGCTCACTTTTCTCCCCTTTCATCTCCTGTAAGATCAAAAATGTTGCAGGTATCCTCCTGGAAATTATCCATCTTTGGCCTTTTACAAAGGATTTTCCAGTGCTGAAGCTTAGCAACACAAGCTTTGCAAGTTATATGGGATCAAGGTCATGGCCTGAGAGTGTGTATCACATCTCACCCTCATCCCTTTACAACTCAGATCACATAATGGGGGGAAGGGTCACTGCATCATTAAGGAGGAGGAGCGCCCATGCCCAAAAGACCTTGAGGCTCACTCAGCCTTAAGTTCTGGAAACTTGAAGAAACTTCAGTTTCCTGGCTCCAGCCTTTGGGACTTGCAGCTCAAGTTATACAAAGAAACTAATATTTTCTGTATTTGTAAAATCTGCTCAACTAAAAACCACCAATGGGAAGGTGACAGGGTCAGCGGTTCTCATTCAGTCCCGTGTAATCCCACAGAAGGTCGAGACAAAGGCTGATTAGAGAGGTTGCTTTTTAAGGCATTAGTCTGCTGTAGCTTGCTGGCAACAAAAGCCTCTTCCTCTAATACAACTGGTGTTTGGGTGATTCTTTCTTCCATTCGGGCCTTGTCTTCCTGCAATATTCCATAATTGCCAATTATGTCATAATATAACTAGGCCTTGAACACTAATGAGCGAAGACCAGATGAGTGATATCAAGGGTATCATTCAGGAAGAGTGCAAATGGTCATTGCAAAGACAGAAGAGGAAGAGAAGACCAAAATGGATGTCAGGAAGAGACTCTGAAAATTGCACTGGAGCGCAGAGAAACCAAAGCAGAGGGAAGAATTCAAGATACTAAAGAGTTGAATAGAAGATTTCAAAAGGCAGCATGGGATGACAAGGTAAAATATTACAATGAAATGTATAAAGAGTTGGAGTCAGAAAATCAAAAGGGCTGAACTTGCTCAGCATGTCTTAAGCTCAAGGAACTGAAGAACAAATTCAAACCTTGAAGATGGAAAGAATATACTGAGTCACTGTATCGAAAAGAATTGGCAGACACAGAAGAATTTAATGAAACAACATATGAGCAAGAGCCTATGGTGATGAAGGA
Source organism: Elephantulus edwardii (assembly GCF_000299155.1). Taxonomy (NCBI): domain Eukaryota; kingdom Metazoa; phylum Chordata; class Mammalia; order Macroscelidea; family Macroscelididae; genus Elephantulus; species Elephantulus edwardii. Next base: position 14,825,397 of record NW_006399812.1, read on the forward strand.
AGAAGTACAAGCTGCTTTGAAGGAAATGGTAAAAAATAAGGCCCCAGGAATA
>NW_006399812.1:14826104-14855004 GCF_000299155.1 Elephantulus edwardii
CTGAAACTGAGGAGGACCTGAAGCACTTGCTGCAGAGGGTCAAGGACTGCAGCCTCCAATATAGATTGAGGCTCAATGTCAAGGAGACAAAGATTCTCACCACTGGGCCAATTGACAGCATCAGGATGGATGGTGAAGAGATCAAGATTGCTCACAGCTTCAGTTTGCTTAGCTCCACGGTTAACACTCTTGGCACCAGCAGCCAGGAAATTAGAAGACGTATTGTCATGGGAAAGTCTGCAGTTAGGGACCTCTCCAAAGTACTGAAGAGCAGTGGTGTCTCTTTGGAGACTAAGGTGCATGGCCTCTGCTATCACTTGTTATGCATCAGAGAGTTCGACAATGACTAGGGAGGACAGAAGGAGAATTGATGGCCTTTGAGCTGTGGTGCTGGAGAAGAGTATTGAGGGTACCATGGACTGCCAAGAAAACAAACAGATTCATCTTGGAAAGGGTCAAACCAGGCTGCTCCTTGGAGGCAAGGATTCTGAGGCTCCGTCTAACATACTTTGGACATGTTGTAAGGAGAGACAGGTCCTTAGAGAGGGACATCATCTCTTCTCTTGTGCGATTTACAGCTTCAGAAATGCACTGGAAGGTCGGCTATCGGTCAGCTCCGACTTGCTTATGTTGGACACAATGTCAGGAGGACAAATGGAGGGATCAGGACATCATGGTTGGTGAACCGAAGGACCAGTCAAGAGTGAAGTGGTTCTGGGTGGGATGATACAACAGCTGCATTGGTGAGGACTTGAGCATGCGGGAGACACTGAAGGTGGTGTCAGCTACGGCCGTACACAATCTGCTGCCATGGGTTGGTGTCAACATGAAGGCAGCTAATAAGGGCATTTTAAGGACACCAGCAATGTTTCCCCCGACAGACACAGAGGGCCGTGAGGGGTGAAGCTCTGTAAAGCTGCGCCTTTATGCTTGGCTCAGACTACTGTAGTTATGTGCTATTGAGTCACCTGTGACTCATAGCGACCCCATGTGCAACAGCTCTGAATCCTGCCCTGTCCTGAGCCCGTCTCTCAGACTCCAACACACCAACGCCCATCGCCAGTTTCCGTATCAATCCATCTCATCCCTGGTCTTCCTCTCCTGCACTGTCCCTCCACCCTTTCAAGCATGATGTCCTTCTCCAAGGACTGGTTCCTCTTGGCCACATGTCCAAAGTATGTGAGATAGAGCTTCAAAATCCTAGCCTCCAAGGAGAAACTTGGTTTCACCTCTCCAAGACAGATTTGTTTTCTTGACGATCCATGGTATGTTCAAGACTCTTCTCCAGAATCACAACTCAAAGCCAATTATTCTTCTTCTGTCACCTTTAGTCATTGTCCAGCTCTTGATGCATAGCAAGTAATTGCAAAGACCATGGCCTGGATCAGGTGCACTTCAGTCTCTAGACTGACATCAGTTAATATCAATAGCCTTGAAGTAATAATTACTATTTCCTAGGCTATCTTGAATGGGAATCCCAGAACACTTGATCGTTCTAATGCAAAACTTATACTTGGACCAGGAGGCAGTCGTCAGAACAGAGCAAGGGAACACTGCATGGTTCAAAATTGGGAAGGGCGTACGCCAGGGATGCATCCTATCTCCATACCTTTTCAACCTATATGCAGAACAGATTATCTGGGAGGCTGGGCTCCATGAGGAGAAATGTGGGGTCAAGATTGGTGGACGATTTATCAACAATCTGCGTTATGCAGATGACACAACCCTGCTTGCTGAAACTGAGGAGGACCTGAAGCGCCTGCTGCAGAGGGTCAGAGGGTCAAGGACTGCAGCCTACAATATGGATTGAGGCTCAATGTCAAGAAGAGAAAGATTCTCACCACTGGACCAATTGGCAGCATCAGGATGGATGGTGAAGAGATTGAGATTGTACACAGCTTTAGTTTGCTTGGCTCTATAGTCAACAGTCTTGGCACCAGCAGCCAGGAAATTAAAAGGCGCATTGCCATGGGAAAGTCTGCTGTTAGGGACCTCTCCAAAGTGCTGAAGAGCAATGGTATCACTTTGGAGACTAAGGTGCGTCTGATACAGGCCATGATCTTCGCAATCACCTGTTATGCATGAGAGTTGGACAATGACCAAGGAGGACAGGAGGAGAATTGATGCCTTTGAGCTATGGTGCTGGAGAAGAGTATTGAGAATACCATGGACTGCTAGGAAAACAAACAGACTCATCCTGGAAAGGGTTAAACCGGGCGACTCCTTGGAGGCAAGGATTCTGAGGCTCCGTCTAACATACTTTGGACATGTTGTGAGGAGAGACCAGTCCTTGGAGAGGGACATCATGCTTGGGAGGGTGGAGGGACAGCGCAGGAGAGGAAGACCCTCTATGAGGTGGATTGATTCAGTGACTGGGATAATTGGGATGGGAGTGTCAGAGACAGTGCGATTGGCACAGGACAGAGCGGAGTTTAGGGCTGTTGTACATAGGGTCGCTGTGAGTCGCAGGCGACTCGACAGCACATAACAACAACAACAACAGATCATCTCGTATGGAGATGATGCAGTCGGTGTATTCTGGGGAGCCATTGTGGCTCTTGTAGAATGAATTGAAATTAGAATTTTTTTTAAATGTTGAGTAAGTTAAGTAGCATGTGATTTTTCTCTCAAATTTCCACCCAGACATTAAAGATTATAGGTGTAACTTTTATACATGTGGAAACTTGACCTTATTGCCATTGACTGGGAACTGACTCACAGCTGACCCTCCAGAGGGTTTTCAAAGGCTGTAAATCACACGGAAGAAAAGCCTGCCCGTCTTTTACCTGCAGAGCAGCTGGTGGATCCCAACCACCAGAGAGGTGGCACCACCCCAGGTAACTCTAACACTGTGGTTCTACAATGATTCAGAGCTGACTCTCAAGCAGGTTTTCACACAGAAGAACGTTGTCTGTCTTTCTCCCTCAGAGAAGCTGGAGGATTCAAACTGCCTGCTTTTGGGTTGGCAGCGCACCTTCCTACCCACTAGGCAAGAGTCAAAGCTAGCGCTGAGTCCCACGCCTGAGAAGATGCTGGTGCCTGTGGCCTGCTCTCTGTCCGTGTGCTCTGCTCTCTGCTGTGCGCCGGGACTGTCCCCATCAGTCCATGTGACCCGCTGCCCCACACTCACCAGTGTTGATGTTACTATCAAGGAATCCCAGGGGATGGTCCTGAGAGGCTGAAATAATGGACCCTGAGGAGGGCAGAACCATAGCCCCTGGCACCCTTCTCAGTGGTACTAGTGGAGTTGGGTCCTACCTGGTGCCATAGGCAGGGCTCTGAGGGTGAAGGGGGATGCAACCTGGTCTCAGGACAAATAGCCCTCAGGAGGGTAGAAAAGGGCTCAGAAGGGGGACAGAACAGGTTTGCAATGGAGAATGTGTAATGGAACAAGAAAACTTGGAGCTAATGCACACAGAATTCCTGCTGCTTTGATAGAAGAGTGCTCATCTGGCTAAATATTCTCTTCTCACAACCAAGCAACCCCTTCATCTGTCCCCTCCAGGGTTTGTAGGTGGAACCGCATAACCACAGGCTGAGAGGCCACCTGTGAAGCTGAGAAATGGGTCTCACAGGCGTCGGCGGCAAGGAGGCCAGAGGATGAATATCAGCGAGAAGGAATTCCAGCAGCAGATTTAAAAAGCAAGCAAAAATGTGAGAAATGCACATGATCCTTTATTTCCTCCTTGGTTCTGCGGGGTGGGCACTGCAGCCCTGGGTGGATTCTGCCTTCTCCCTTTGTACAACACGGCCTCGTCCTGGGCGGGCAGCATTGCCCGCCCTGCTCCTGGGAGAACTGGTCCTTTCCTGTTCCCAGGGACCTAGCTCAGCAGCTCCTGCAGACCCTGCTGGACATGCGGGGGTGGCTTCAAGTCACAGTAGCTGAAGTTGTGGCCATCTGGCAGGTCCCCCTGGGCGGCAGCGTCCCTGCCCGGGTCCTCGCCTGCTCCACCGAACTCCCCCAGGCCTCTCCTCTCCAGCGTAGCCTGCAGGAGCTCCCGGATCCTTCGGTTCTCCTTGGAGGTGGACTCCCAGACAATTTCCAGCTCCCCTTCCACCTCTCTGACAGAAACAAAGCAAAGGAGACGTTTGAAAGAGCACAGTTAAAAAAAAAAAATTAACAGAGTTAGAGTCCTAAAACAGCAAGAAAAATGAAGGAAGGCTTAAATAGACAGAGTTCACTGGGCTTGGGTTCTGAAGGCAAAACTTCCGAGGTCAAACGGAACCAAGGTTCTCCTGGCACAGGAAGAGAAGACGAAGGCACAGGAGGAAATGCTTTCGCCTCTTCTTTCCAGGCCCTGCCGCCTTCCTTATTAGAGTGAGAACATTCATATTCTTTGTTCTCTTATTATTTTGTACTAATAAAATACTACTTCATATCTAATAATAAATACAATACAATATTGATTAATAATTTTTAAAATAGAAAAATTAATAAATAGATTTCTAGAATAATCATATAACTTATTATATAATTAGACAAGTAATTGATAATCTTAATTATACTACTATTTCTTTTTTTTTAATATCTATCACTATTTCTTGACTAAGAATGACAGAAGAATCAGTGCCTTTGAGTTGTGGTGCTGGAGAAGAGTCTTGAACATACCACGAATCATCAAGAACACAAGTAAGTCTGTCTTAGAGAAGTTGAAACCGAAGTTTCTCCTTAGAGGCTAGGATTTTGAAGCTCCGTCTCACATATTTTGGACACATGGCTAGGAGAGGCCGGTCCTTGGAGAAGGACATCATGCTTGGAAGGGTGGAGTGACAGCGCAGGAAAGGAAGAACCCAGGTTAGAGGAATTGATACAGTTACTGAGGCAATGGTGTAAGTGTGTCCGAGTCGGTGAGATTGGCTCAGGTCAGGCTTCAAAGCTATTGTACTTAGGGTCACTACAGATTGCAGGTGACTCAGTGGCATATAGCACCACTACTATTTCTTACTCATGATACATTATAAAATGCATAATAAAAATTAAAATTACTACTATAATAATTTTATTATACAATTACATTACTACAAATAGAAAATGTTAATTATATTGTTAGAACTTTAATATAATTTCATTAGTAGTAATATATTAGAAAACTAGAATATTAATTTTATAATTTGTTCTATGTTATTCATCGTATATTATTCTACAAGTTATAAAGAAATACAAAATGAATAAATGTATAATAACAGGACAGTGGCTTTAGTCTAGTGGCCTGGCTGTGGTGCCACCAGCATGGGTGCTGCAGGCATGTCCCCTTTGTGTGGGTGTGCCCTCCAACACTCTGTGACTTTTCATAGGTGACCCCTTCAAAACAAGACCCCAGCAACACACACAGAATACACCACAGTTGAGGAGGACTGGGGCAAGGAAGATCACGTGAAGCTTGTGCTACAGGCACTTACATGAGAGTTGGAGCTTTACTGATGCAATGGGGCTGGACTCATATTAGGCTGATGGGTGCAGACATACGACGTGAGTCAGGAGGCAAAACAAAGAGACCCCGTACTGGAGGGTGAGGCCCCAGATGGTGAGGCCCACAGGGAGCCAACACTCATAAGAAACACCAAGGGCAGCCGAGTGGTATTTCCAGAGGATTTCAGGGAGCGAGCACTGGGCCACGGGGGAATCAGGCAGCCAGAGCCTCCATGCCTCACAGGGCCATAGTCTGTGGGTCCCAGACACCAGCACCCACCTCACGGTACAGATAGCTCCACTGGAGAATGGGGCAAAGAGAAGGAGCAGATCTTTTCCAGGGGGTTGGGGAGGGGAGACCAGCACCTTCACAGACACTGCAGAGGACTCCGGAAAACGTTAGTAACCAAATGAGGTGCAGGCCCAGGGGTCACCCAGAGGACACTGAGCTCAGGAAGAAAAGTCCCGGGTCTCTTTTCTGAACTGTTAATAGGAGTAGGATGGAGTAGAGAGCTATCTCTGTGTCTCCCCTTTCTTTAGTGATATTATGCTGATCACCCCTTTATTGTATACTGCCTTTCTCTTCACCCATCTTCATGTATCTATAATCTAGAAAGAGTGAGGGTAGCACAGGAAATATTTCAACCTGTGGTTCACAGACTTACTATGAGTTGTGGTCAACTCGACAATGCCTAACAACAACATTATTATCTATTTACTAATTTTCATTTCTCTTTCTGTCTCATCTCTGGTAGCCATTCAAGAGTGATTCTGTCTGTGTAAGCCTTTCTTTAGCTTATTATAATAGTGTTTTTACACAATACTTGTCCTTTTCTGACTGATGTATTTCACTCGACATATGTCCTCTAGATTCAACTATGCTGTAGAGCGTTTCTGGAATTCTTGATCATTCTTCAGTGTTGTATAATACTCTATTATGTGACTATACAATAGTTTTGAACACTGCATGGTTCAAAATTGAGAAGGGTGTATGCCATGGATGTGTCCTATCTCCATACCTTTTCAACCTGTATGCAGAACAGATTATCCGGGAGGCTGGGCTCTATGAGGAGAAGTGTGTCATCGGAATTGGTAGAAGATTCATCAACAATCTGCGTTATGCAGATGACACAACCCTGCTTACTGAAACTGAGGAGGACCTGAAGTACCTGCTGCAGAGTGTCAAGGACTGCAGCCTGCAATATGCATTGAGGCTTAATATCAAGAAGACAAAGATTCTCACCACTGGACCAATTGGCAGCATCAGGATGGATGGTGAGGAGATTGAGTTCGTTTACAGCTTTAGTTTACTTAGCTCCACACTCAACACTCTTGGCACCAGTAGCCAGGAAATTAAAAGACATATTGCAATGGGAAAGTCTGCTGTTAGGGACCTCTCCAAAGTACTGAAGAGCAATGGTGTCACTCTGGAGACTAAGGTGTGCCTGATACAGACCACAGTCTTTGTAATCACTTGTTATGCATCAGAGAGTTGGACAATGACTAGGGAGGATAGGAGGAGAATTGATGCCTTTGAGCTGTGGTGCTGGAGAAGAGAATATACCATAGAATGATAAGGAAATGAACAGGTTCATCCTGGAGAGGGTTAAATCAGGGTGCTCCTCAGAGGCAAAGATTCTGAAGCTTCGTCTGACATACTTTGGACATACTGCAAGAGGGACCAGTCCTTGGAGAGGGACATAATGCTTCAGTGACTGGGATAATCAGGGTAGGTGTGTTAGAGACAGTACAATTGGCACAGGATAGAGCAGGGTTTAGGGCTGTTGTACATAGGATCGCTATGAGTTGCAGGTGACTCAACAGCCCATAGCAACAACCACAATCATAGTTAGGCACCTGCATAGTTTTTATCTATTTGCCATTATAAATAATGTTTCTATGGACATGGATGTGTATATGTCTGTTAGTGTGGCAGTTCATTTTTTTAATAGTTATTATATCTAGTAGTGGGACTGCTGGTTCAAATACTATTGTTACTTCCACCTATTTAAGGAAGCATCAAACAGCTTTTCACCCTGGTTGCACCATCTTACACCCCCGGCAGCTATGAGAGTTCTGTCTCTCCACACCCTCACCAGTGTTTGTTGTTTTCGGGCTCTCACAACCCATGTGGCTACAGGAGCTGATAAACAGATGGCCTGCTTAGAAAGGTGGTGGTTTGAGAAACGGCTGAATTAGCTCAGACAGTAAACCACCAGCTCAAATCCCAGCGAACAGACTAAACCTAGCCAGATGAAGAATCCAGGGCAAAAGATGGTGAACTCTTGGTCAAAGTATTCCTATATATCGGCTTCAGATCATGTCTTCAAGGAAACTAAGGTTGTAGCCTTACGCCGGGCCTTATGGCCAGGATTCAAAACAGGTCCCACCCTAATCCTCCCTCTTCATATACATGCGGGAGTTGGGCAATGAATACGGAAGACAGAACTGCCTCTGAATTGTGATGTGGGTGAGGAGAACTGAATATTCCATACGCTTCTAAAAGAACAAACAAATCTGTCCTGAAGGATATGCAACCCGGGTGGTCTTTAGAGACAAGGATGGTGAAACGTCATCTCACACACCTTGACGGAGTTGCCAGGAAGGGGCCAGTTCTTGGAAAGGCATCGTGCGGGGAAAGTGCAGTCAGGGAAAGAGAGGAAGACCATAACCAGCTGGACTGACACGGCAGCTGTAACAATGGGCCTGAGCATGGTGAGGTTGGCAGCGAGGCAAGGTTTTGTGGTCACTTGGTCGCTTATTGGTAAATACTGTTGAGTCGACTACGACTCATTGTGACGCTGTGAACAATGTCTCTGAACCTTGTCCTATCCTGAGCCAACTTCATCATCTCTGACACAGCTGACCCCACTGCCACAGTTACTGTGTCAATCCATCTTATCCAGGGTCTTCCTCTAGTGAACAGACCCTCTACCCTTCCAAGCATGATGCCCTTCTCCAAGGACTGGGCCCTCCTGGCACTATGATCAAAGAATGTGAGACAGAGTTTCAAAATCTTTGCCTCCCAGAAGTTGACTGGTTTCACCCTCTCCAGGACAGACCTCTCTGTTCTCTTGGCAGTCCATGGTAAGTTCAATACTCTTCTCCAGCATAATTCAAAGGGATCAATTCTTCTTCTGTCATCATAGTCATTGTCTAGCTCTCAGATGCACAGCAAACAACTGAGAAAACCGTAGCCTGGATCAGGCACACTTTAGTCTCTAGACTAACATTGTTGCTCTTTAGCACTCTAGAGAGGTCCCGAGCAATAGCTACAATCCTACCTCATTAACATAATGAACAACTCATTCGCAAATAGGTCCACAGACACAGGCACGGAGGCCAGAATGTCTTTTTCTAAGGTTGGCCTCTCTTGACAACATGACCAAAGTCCATGAGACTATTTTTCACCAGCCTTGCCTCTAAGGAGCACCTTTCCATGCTTTCAGGGCAGATTTGTTTGTTCTTTTGTTTGGTGGTCCACGGGATATTCAATACATCCCGAGGAGGAAGACTAGGGCTGGAAGGGCTGTGAAGTGAACGCTGCACGCCCCTGAGCTACAGTTCTACCTCTTCTGCTGCAGCGCCTGGTCCAGGACTTCCTGCTTGTCCTGCAGCATCTTGTGGAGGTGTCTCATCTCCCACTTGTACTGCGCGGTCTTGCCAGCGAAGTCTTCCTGCTGCTCCTTCAGACGGTGGCTGATGTTACCCAGCTTCAGTGCCGCCTGCTTCTTGTAGCCCTGTGGGAAGAGGCACCGAGTGAGCGCGGGGATGCTGCCTGTGGCAGGGCTGATGACGCCCCCAAACACAGCTACACAAACACTGCCTTCCAAGTGCATTCTCGACCCACAGCCCAGAGTTCTGGGGTGGTGCCAAAGACAAAGCATTCAGAAGAAGGGCCTGACCATCGCTTGCCAAACGTCACAGCTTTGAACATCCTGTAACCAGCTCTGCTCTGACCACAAGCTCTCCACGAGCTGGAATTAACGTGGTGGCAGCTGCGCTTCGATCAGTTTTCCCTCACGTGTGGCCTGTTGGAGCCCATCAAGTCTAGAGCTCCCTCAGTCTCATCCAGGAGGACAATTATGGATGATGAAAATCAGCAAGTGATAATTTTAGTATGCAAATACTCAGTTTCTAATCTGTTCCATGGCTGTTGTTTTTTTTTGTTATGTTCTGAACGAGACAAAACAGTAAACTACAGCCATCACAGAACAAACGATTGTTTTTGGTAATGAAGCTGCTCTTGGAAGCTGGTAATTTTTTTTTTTAAGTATAGTTTTTAATTCACTGAGAAGTGATGCCTGGAGCCACGGCCACCTCCTGGAGGCCACACTGACTTCCTGGGGACCAACCTGTGAGCTAATGTTGACACCTGTCAGCAATGTTTTAAACTTACCAGAGAAGCCTTTATTAAAGCCCAGCAAAGTCTGTCATCCCTCAAAGCACACAGGGGTATGAGACCAAAGTTTAATTCATTTTTTTACCTTCGTTTACTTCTTGTCAATGTAAATATTTCAGGTTGCTCATTTCCCTCAGCATTTTTAAGATTATTTTCACACAGATTCTCCTGAGAGTTCCTCACGGTCTGTAGGCGTCTTGAACTTCAGTCCTCTATTCCCCTGAGGATTGTTTAAATGGGAAGATTTCAAGTCTTTTTCATTTCTGATTGTGAGAAACAAATTTGTTTTTCACAGATGTTGTCAACAAATGTTTGCAGGATTTCTACTTCAGGAATTTCTTCCGATTTTCTTGTGGTCAGCTCTTCTAAGCTCCTCTGCAGAGGCACGCTGCTGCTCCAGCTCCAGCATCCTCTGTGCGTGTGTGGGTGTGTGTATCAGGTTGAGTACAATCAGCGACCTTACGAAGAGCGGACCTGAACGTCGTCCTATCCCGTGCCATCCTCACCACCTCCGATGCACGTTGCTGCAGTCACTGTGTCAATTCATCTTGTTGAGGGTCTTCCTCTCTTTCGTTGACTTTTCCAAGCATGATGTCCCATTCTGAGGAAAAACCACTCCAAGCAACATGCCCAAACACACAAGTATTTACACACAATTAATGTGGTCTTTCTTTTTCTGTTTAACACTCTCATATTAAATGCCATCAATCTATTTCTCCACTGTCAGGCCTTTTTAATTCATTTTCTATACACATGCACTTGTGTCCAGAAGGCCTGGGTCGTGTTTATCTCTGTTATTGGACGGCCTTCATTTAGGTTTGCACAGCACTTCTTTGAAAAGCCTTCAGGATCTCCTCCCTTTGCTGAGACCTGCAGCTTCACTTCTGGCTCCTACCTCAACACAAAGCCCTCTGACCAAGAGGCTGTAGATGCAGGTGGGGGTCTGCAGTCCACAGGAAGAATGGGAAGGGAAGCTGGAGAGGGAAGCTGATAGGAAGCCAAGCAAGGAGGTCTGTGCTGTTCTCTTCTGAACAAATTCTGCACTTGACAATATAGCTTGGAGGTTCTTCTGTATAGATAATACTAATGAATTTACCTCAGGTAAATACATTTATTAATTTAACAGTCAAATACTTCTATTTTATAGGTAAAAACCTATAGTATTTACAGCAGTTATGACATTTATTTGTGAGGATTACTTTGAGTTCATTAAATGAGACAAGAGGTGTGGTTTCTGCCAGTGAAACCTTCTCCTGTTTTGTTCCACAGAATGATTAGAAATACCCTTATGTAAAAGGTGCCAGTTCCTTAAAGGCAGAAATTGATACCTGACAGGACTTCATTTCTACTTAAAAATGGAATCTCTGAGGCTAAAGAATGATAACTTACCTTCACTTTTTCCTCCAGTTTTCCCAGGCGAATATTGTCTTCTATTATTTTGTTGAGAACACCATTCTTCTCATTTTCTAAGCATTTAGCCTAAGCAGAAACACAAAAAGGGTATGGGGGGGGATGCACTCTTCATTTTATTGGATAGAATTATTCTTCAAAGAGTATTACTACCCATATATTATCTCCACCATCCAACCTGCTTTGACCTACTGTCCCCACCCACGTGACTGCATGTGAGAGAGTCATGTCTACAGCTGAGGAAGAGCCGAGAACAGTGCCAGGGTGTCCTGACACAAATGGAGGAGCCAGACCCATGGACAAGGGAAAGGGGAAAGTCAGCCGAGGCTTCCACAACAAATCTCATTGCCATGGGATCAAAAATTCCTTCAGTCACATCCAAGAAGTAAGTGGCAAGATGCAAATAAACTTATTTAGCTTAATTAATCTGGATGATTACAAAGTGAAAAGGAACTGGGTCTGAAATGCTTTAATGCATAATGCCTTTCTCCATACCAAACACGATGGGCAATGTGTCTTGGGGGGTGCCACGTGGAATGGAATAAATTAGACTAACATACAGATAGAGAATACATATAATTTTTTATTTTCAAACAAAGAAAATAGTAGAGCTCCCTAGGAATAACTTAAGTGTGTTTGTCGGCATAACACATGCTTTGATGACTACTATAATTTAGTCAAAGAAACGAATTCCATTATATTATCTTTCAAAAGACAGCTGCCATTATGTAAAAGCTTCAATTATTTACTATACAGAAACTGGTTTTCCCCCATGATTAAAATTTTGAAGAAGCTGGCAATCTGTAGTTGAAATCTAAAAGGATGGTACTTCTACTTACCAATTTTTTATGAGTCTTAAAATGCTAATGTCTGCCCATCAGCTTGCAGTAACTCTGAGAAAACTTACCAAGTACATGAGATTGTCACGCTCCTGGGTTACATTCTCTGCCAGTCCAACAAGCGTGGCCAGGTACTGGTGAGCAAAGATCTCATTCTCCATGGCCTGTTCCACCTGCTTTTTGAGGACATCAATTTTCTTCTGAGATCTCCTAGTGCGTTCCCCCAAAAAGTGGGATTAACTCTCATTAGTGTGAATAGCTAGGACACGAAACACTGTGTTATAGAACTGCCAAGTATTTAAATGCTATTCTTCAGCATCTCAAGTCTCCTGAAGGGCACTGAATTTCATTTTACCCAAAAAAATTCATTTTACTGACTCCAAAGCAAGTCAATATGGATCCGATCTGGTTAACTAGTTAATAGGCTAATAATACATCACTCTATTATTCTTTTCTCTGGCTCATAATCTAAAAGATACTAATTAAAAGTCAAATTTTGGCGAAATGGTTAGGAGGACACTTTGGAGTTTATAATCTTAGGGTCATCACCATGATTATCAGTAATCTTTGAACTGCAGACCTGAAAAATGTCGGTCAACAGAAAAGTTTTTACTATATTTTTATTTTGCTGTCTGGTAATCTCAATTACCTAGTTCCATTTTTGGAGCAGCCTTAGGAAAAGAAAAGATAAAAGAAATAACACTGACTATTGCATTTCTTATAGAGTACATTTTAAAAGTAAGCTTAAGTAAAAACCTATTTGTCTTGTGTGCCTTTTCCAGCTCAGCTTCCAGGGCTTTGCTTTTAACCGTCAGATTGTTCTTCTCTAAAAGCAGGCTCTTTTTCTGTACTTGCAGGACTGTGAGCTTCTCCATCAACTCTTCCATCTCAGCACTTCCTTTCTCTTCTTCCTTCTGTAACCGGCTGAAGGAAGGAAACATCACAATGCGTGTATCCATTCCTTGGGGATCACACAGTTACAGTCAAACAAGTGCAGCACATCTCGGGCCTTGGCCCTGCGGAACCCTCTCCCGGCCGGGACAGAGCTCCCAGAGCACAGAGACTGGCCTACACCTTCTTAGAAGACATCTGCCCTCTCTTTAACCCACCATATATGGTGGTTCTGCAGGAGAAAGGTGGACAATCTCCTCCTGTGCAATTTATTCATCTGAAAACCCACTGGAGTGTCAGCTAAGAGTTGATTCCGATTTGATGGCATACAACTACAACATATGTAAATATATTTTGTTGTTGCTCTAAGGTACCACTGAGTTGGCTTGCATCAATGTTGTTGTTGTTATGTGCCATTGAGCTGCCTACGACTCACAACGATGCTATGTACAACAGCTCTGACCTCTGCTCTATCCTGAGCCAGTCTCACTGTCTCCAACATACTTACTCCCATTATCCCAGTCACTAAGTAAATCCATCTTTTCTGGGGTCTTCCTCCCTGTGTTGTCCCTCCACCCTTCCAGGCATGATGTCCTTCTCCAAGGACTGGTCCCTCCTGGCCATGTGCCCAAAGTATATTAGATGGAGTTCAGAATCCTTGTCTCCAAGGAAAAACCTGGTTTCAGGTTCTCCAGGATAAATCTGTTTATTCTCTTGGCAGTCCATGGTATAGATTTCTCCATACCACAACTCTCTTCTCCAGCACCATAACCTAAAGGCTAATCAAGAGCCACTTTAATCATTTCCACAAAGAATTTAAGACAGCTCCATTTCCATAACTGCCAAAATCCCAATGTTAATATACAGCTTTGCAAGAAAATAATGTTCTCTCTCACATAAAAAGGATCAGTATATGATTTCAATATAAAATTCCAGCAAAATGATTGTTACATATTGAGTTGAATTCCTCAAAATTATGTGTCAACTGAGGTCGGTTATAATTCTCAGCAGAGTGTTGGAAATCCCGACCTGTGATGTTAATGAGGCAACAGCAGAGGCAGTTACATCACAGTGTACTGGTCCTCCCACTCCGTGATCGGAGATGTCATCAGCCACCCTTTACCAGGTCAGAGCCCGGTGGGAAGAATGTTCCTCTGGGTTGTGGTTTGAAACATCTTTTATCTCACAAGATACAAAAGGAGAAAGTATTTATGGGAATGATAATATGAAACACAATGTGAATGGAAGAATGTGTAAGAAACATAATGCATATAAATGAAACACAATTTACATGAATTTTGTATGCAAATTAATATAAATTTTTTTAAAAAGGAGAAAAGAAGTGAGCAAAGAAGATCATCTCAGTATCACCAAGCAAGAAGATCAGGAACAGAGTGAAACATCTGAAATCAGGGCCCTGAGCTTGGAAGTTCCTCAACACAGGTGAAGGCTAAGCCAGGTGGGCACCGCCGAGGAATGCTGGGCCTACAGATGCTAAGGAGACAAGAAATGTCACCCAAAACGAAAAGACAAGGAAAGACTTGTCCTAGAGTTGGAACCTGGGTTTTGTATGGCTAGCCTCCTAAATTGTGAACTGAGCTTTATGAGAAGGAATGTGCTACTAGGATTGGAGGAAGACTAAAGATTCATCAACAACTTGCATTATGCAGATGACACCACCTTGCTTGCTGAAACGGATGAGGATCTGAAGTGCTTGCTGCAGAAGGTCAAGGGCTGCAGCCTTCAATATGGACTGAAGCTCAACATCAAGAAAACAAAGATTCTCACCACTGGGCCAACTGGCAGCACCATGAAAAATGGAGAAGAGATTGATGTTGCTAACAATTACAGCTTGCTTGGCTCCATAAACAACACTCGTGGCAGCAGCAGTCAGGAAATCAAAAGACGAATTGCATTGGGAAAATCTGCTGTCAGGGACTTCTCCTGAGTACTGAAAAGCAACGATGTCAGTCTAGAGACAAAGGTGTGCCTAATCCAGGCCATAGTCTTTATAATTACTTGCTATGCATCAGAAAGCTGGACAATGACTAAGAATGGCAGAAAAAGAATCGATGTCTTTGAGTTGTGATTCTGGAGAAGAGTCATGAACTGCCAAGAAAACAAATAAGTCTGTCTTGGAGAAGGTGGAACCAAGTTTCTCCTTGGAGGCTAGGATTTTGAAGCTCTGTCTCACATACTTTGGGCACATGGCCAGGAGGGAGCAGTCCTTGGAGAAGGAACTTGGAAGGGTGGAGGTACAGTGCAGTGGGGAGGACCCCAGATGAGATGGATTGATACAGTAACTGGGGTGATGGGGGTTGGCGTGTCTGAATTAGTGAGACTGTCTCAGGACAGGGGAGGCTTCAGAGCTGCTGTACTATGTCACTATGGGTTGTGTAGGTAACTTAATCGTACATATCAAGAACAACAACAGTGAAAGAACTAGTCACTGTTTCTTAGCGCAGTCCCCTGTGGTAGCTGGGACAGCAGCATTCCATAGTCCATATTTACAACAATACTTATGCACATCCTCTTTTAGATCTCAGTTTCCGTTTGAAAATATCCTTTGTTTGCTTTCATTCTTAGAAGTCGTCTTTTCTGGAGATCCTTCTCCAGGTTAGCAGAGTTTTGTTGGCTTTATGAATTTCAGTGTGGATGGGCAATTTCCTCTGAAAATGCCTGGGAGGGTCAGCTGTGAGTCAGCTCTGACACGATGGCACTTAACAATGACACGTGGTTTAAACAGCATGGTTTGAAATCAAGAAAGGTGTGTGTCAAGTTTACTTACATCCTTTCTTCTTATCTATTCAACTTGTATGTTCAGTAAATAACTCTAGATGCTGGACTATATGAAGAATGCAGCATCAGGACTGGAGAAAGACTCATTAACAATCTGTGTTATGAAGATGACACAACTTTGTTTGCAGAAACTGAAGAAGATGTGAAACATTAACTGCTGATGATCAAGAACTACAGCCCTCAATATGGATTATATCTCAACATCAAGGAAACAGCCACACCACTGGATCAATAAGCAGCATCATGATAGGTGGAGGAAAGTCTGAAGCTGTCAATGATTTCATTTTATTTGGATCCACAATCAACACCCATGGTAACAGCAGACAAGAAATCAAAAGACATGCTGCATTGGGAAAACCTACTGTCAAGGACCTATCCAAAGTGCTAAGGGCAATGATGTCAGTGTAAATACTAAGGTGTATCTGAACCAAGCCATGGTATTATCAATTGCTTTGTATGCATCTGAAAGTTGGACAATGAATAAGGATGACCAAAGGAAAAAAAATGTCTTTGAATTGTATTGGAGATGAATATTGAATATCCCGCAGGCGCAGGATAGGAAGGCCCTCTGGGAGATGGATTGATTTGGTGACTGGGGTAATAGGGATGGGTGTGTCAGAGACAGTGAGATTGGCACAGGACAGAGCAGAGTTTAGAGCTGTTGTACACAGGGTCGCTATGAGTCACAAGCGACTCGACGCACATAACAACAACAACATTCCTTCAAGACAGATTTGTCTCGGAAGGACAACCAGGGTGCTCCCTAGAGGCAAGGATGGGGAAATTCTGTCTCACTCCCTCTGGGCATGTTGTCAGGAAGGGCTAGTCCTTAGAAAAAGACATCACGCTGGAAAAAGTGGAGGACCAAAAGGAGGAAGACCCTCAATCAGCTGGGATTGCAGTACAGCTTCTTGCCACTAGGCCACCAGAGCTCCCAACCCTCACGAAGCTGGATTGATTCCATGACTGTAGCAATGGGCTTGTGCAAGGAGCAGATAGTGAGGATGGTACAGGATAGGACAAGGTCCTGTTGTTCACAGGGTGGCTGAGACCTAGAGGACTCAGTGGTACCTAACAGCACCATGCAAGTAGACTGACTTAATGTCCTGGGTCTCCTTACTGCTTGCAAACTGGGACTCTGAACAAAGGTAATGAATGTGGAGTGGTCTGCTTCAGTTCAAGATGCAGTTTTCATCAAGTCAGGCTAAAGGTTCTCCTTTGTAGAAGGTATCACTTACTCTAAACTCTGATCTTTCCCAGAAGTGCTTGCTAAATTTCTTTTGAAAAATTGATGGTGCTAAGGAGTTGTGCTCCCAACACAAAGGCATGTGGTTCAAATCCACCAGCTGCTCCGCAGGAGAAAGATAAGTGATTTATAGCCTCTGAAAACCTGCTGGAGCTTCAGCTATCATCAGCTAGTCCTGACTTGGCGCCAATACCACCACCACCTATCCTGAGCAGCAAATAATAAATGCAAGGAGAGGCACCCAAGTCTCCAGTGGTAACCACCAGTCAGTCCAATCACAAGGCTACCAGACAGCCCATAGGAAAGTAGCGCCTGCCACTCCCCATGACACAGTTCTCCCCAAGTGGGGATGCCAACACGTAGAATAAACAAGGCAAAGCGGACATGCAGCTTTGTACTTCTTAACTACTGACTTCAACCAGAAGAGGCACACACCCGGCGCTCCACACCCGGATTGAGCCTGCCCTTCCCCATGTGACCTCATTTTCATCTGTGGTCTGACTCAACTCCTCCCCAGACTTTGGTTCAATGTGGCCACTGGTCAGGCTGCTCCTTTCATTCGCGTTAATAACTATGTCTTTTGTATGTGACTTATCTCTGCTATGGTATCAGCCACAGAGAGAGATTTTCTAAGGGCAGCAAGCAGACTGTCCTCCAGGCTCAGTTGTCCACCTGCTCCATTTGGCCAAACTCCAAGATGTCTGTGCCTTACCACATGTCTGGTAGCCACAATAAAAACACTCTGAGTTTAGGCTTATTTTATCTCTCTGCTAGGACTTGATGAAATACTGTCTTGGCCATCTACTGCAACCTTAACAGAATCCCATGAGTGGGTGTCTGTAAAGAGCAGGAATCCAGAGGCTAATGGTAAAAATCAGGGTCTCAGCTGTGCCTGTTCTTCCTTGTTGGCTGCCCACACATCCCTTGGTTCCTTGGCTTGACATCAGTTCTCACATGGTGTATGTCTTGCCACATGTATGTCTCTGTATCTGTTCTGCTCTTTTATTAACTTAGAAGTGATTAGATAGAGAACCTACTCCGCTTGTACCTGGACCAGGAGACTGTTGTGTGAACAGAGCAGGGGAGCGCTGCATGGTTTAAAATTGAGAAGGGAGTGCATCAGGGTTGTATTTTCTCTCCATACCTATTCAATCTGTCTGCTGAGCAAATTATCCAAGAAGCTGGACTCTGTGGAGTGTGACATCAGGATTGGAAAGAGACTCATCAGTAACCTGCGTTATGCAGATGACACAATCTTGTTTGCTGAAAGTGAGGAGGACTTGAAACACTTGTTTCAGAAGATCAAGAAATGCAGCTTTCAGTATGGATTGCATCTCTCAAAAAACTAAATATTCTTACCACTGGACTGGCAGTGTCATGATGATGGAGAGGAGATTAAAACTGTCAAAAGGTTCATCTTGTTTGGATCCACAATTAACACGATTAGTACCAGCAGGCAGGAAATAAGGAGATGCATTACACTGGGAAAATCTGCAGTTAGGGACCTCTCCAAATTATAGAAGAGTAATAATATCAGTTTAAGGACTAAGGTGTGTCTAATTCAGGCCATAGTCTTTCTGATCACTTGCTATGCATCTGAGAGCTGGACAACAAATAAGGATGACAGAAAGAGAACTGATGCCTTTGAGTGTGGTGTTGGAGAAGAGCACTGAACATTCCATGGATGGCCAAGAAAATGAGGATGCAACTGGAGTGCTCTTTGGAGGCAAGAATGATGAGGCTTTTTGCCTCACATACTCTGGGCATGTTGCTAGGAGGGGCTATTCCTTGGAGAGGGACATGATGCTGGGAAAGGTGGAGAGTCGGTGAAGGAGAGGAAGACCCTCAACCAGAGGGATTGTCATGGTGACTGCCACAATGGGCTCTGTGTGTCAGGAAGTGTGAGGGTGGCACAGGATAAAATAGGGCTCAGATCTTTTGTTCATGAGTCACTATGGGTTATATTCAACTTGATGGCACCTACTTGAGTAAGGAGAGCTCTAGTGGCCCAGTGGGTAAAGAGTTGTGCTGTTTTTCCAAAGGCATGCAGTTTGAACCCACCAGCTGCTCTACTGGAAAAAGCTGGGCGATTTCCTCTTGTGTGACGCATTCTCTGAATACTCACTGGATGATCAGCTGTGAGTCAGTTCTAACTTAATAACACGCAACAGCTATTTGAGTATGGTTTAACTAGCATAACAAAGAAGCCGCTATTTCCACAGAACCATATGTGTGGCTCACATCTTTGGGCATGTTGTTAGGAGAGGCTCTTCCTTGGAGAGGGACCTTTGGAAGGTGGAGGGTCAGTGAAAGAGAAGACCACACCAAACAGATTGACACGGTGACTGCAGCGATGGCTAATGTGCCAGAGATGCTGTAGACGGCACAGGACAAGGTTCAGATGTGGTGCTCACAGTGTCATTATGAGTTGTACTCAACTCAATGGCACCTCACAACATGCTTACATATATGTTGTTGTTGTGTACTGTCGAGTTGGATCGACCCATATCTGACCTTCTGGCTGGTTTTCAAAGGTAGTTAATGGCACAGGAAGAGACTGCCCATTCGTCTCCTGTGGAGCAGCTGGTGTATTCGAACTGTGCACTTTTGGGATTTGCAGTGCAGCTTCTTGCCACTAGGCCACCAGAGCTCCCTCTTACACGTAAAATGTAGTCTCCCATTACTGTTGTTGTTCACCGTCGAGTTGGAACTGACTCATAGCTGACCCTCGAGCAGGTTTTCAGAGGCAGCATGGGATAATTGTTAACACTGGAATTTAGTGAAACATCAACCTGTATACTTCATACGTGCCAACTCACTTGTTCTCCAGAGCTGTACTACCTGCAGCAGGTTTTGCAGTCAATAAGTCTGTTCTTCTTTAGTAGTGTTCTGCTTATATTCAAAGCCCCTTTCCTTTCCTTTCCTTAGGTTGGTTTTTTCATCTCCTTACAGAGTGCTAACGGGAGTCTGGATTTTGATTGCACTGTGTCTACTAGCCACTCTGGGTAGTACTGGCATTTTCACGATGCTAAGTGTTTCTATTCATGAGTACAGTATGTTCTTCCATTTATGAGGGTATCTTTTAGATTTCTGCTGCAGTGTATTTGTTTTCTCTGTATAGATCTTTTGTATCTCTGGCTAAGTTTATTCAAAGTTGTGACAAAGTGGCAATGAGTTTGAGTCCATGAGGGAATTAGAATGTAATTTTCCTCTGCAATGGTGTCTATGCTTGGCTTTAGTATTACGGTTATGTTTGTATTGTATATGTTGTTGCTGTGTACCACAGAGTCAGAATTGAGCCATAGCTGACCCGCCAGTGGGTTTTTAGAAGCAGTTAATCACACGGGAGGAGATTGCTCATCCTTCTCCTGTGGAGTAGCTGGTGGCCTCAAACCATGTGCCTTCGGGATTGAAGCACAGCTTCTTGCCACTAGGCCACCAGTGCTTCATATAATGAATTTGAAAGTACTCCATGAACTGGTGTCAGCCCTTCTCTGAATTCCCCAGTGAAGGTGTCTGAGCCAAAACTTTTTGGTACTATTGGGAGGTTTTGGGATGGTTGTTTTTTAATGACATGTTAAATTTCTTCTTTTGTGATAGAGCTATTGTAATTTTTTTCCTAAGTCTGAGTTAGTTTAGGTGAGTCATATGCTTCCAGAATTTTTTTCATTTCTTTTAGGTTTTCAAATTCAACGGTGTTCGCTATTATCCTTCACCACCCCCTAGTTAGTTCTGTTTGTTGTTGTTGTTGTTGTTATGTGTTGTCGAGTCGCTTGCGACTCATAGCGACCCTATGTACAACAGCCCTAAACTCCGCTCTGTCCTGTGCCAATCGCACTGTCTCTGACACTCCCATTCTGATTATCCCAGTCACTGAATCAATCCACCTCATAGAGGGCCTTCCCCTCCTGCGCTGTCCCTCCACCCTCCCAAGCATGATGTCACTCTCCAAGGACCAGTCTCTCCTCACAACATGTCCAAAGTATGTTAGACGGAGCCTCAGAATCCTTGCCTCCAAGGAGCCACCCGGTTTAACCCTTTCCAGGACAAATCTGTTTGTTTTCCTAGCAGTCCATGGTATTCTCAATACTCTTCTCCAGCACCACAGCTCAAAGGCATCAATTCTCCTTCTATCCTCCTTGGTCATTGTCCAACTCTCTGATGCATAACAAGTGATTGCGAAAACCATGGCCTGTATCAGCAGCACCTTAGTCTCCAGAAAGACACCATTGCTCTTCAGTACTTTGGAGAGGTCCCTAACAGCAGACTTTCCCATGGCAATGAGCCTTTTAATTTCCTATATGTTAGTTCTATTTAATTTGCTATTTATATTATCTATACCTGTCCCTTTGTTAAATTTGATACCAGTTTATCAAGGCTTTTTATCAGGTTTATCAAGTTTTTTATCAAGGCTTCTATGGAAATAGCCTCCTGCCTTTTTTCTGTTTATTTGAAGCATTATGTTCCTTTTTTTTTAAATAGCAAATATGCTTTATTTAAAATGCTTTTTTAAAGAATTTTTTTATGGAAGCAAATTGACAGAAGTAACCCAAAAGACCAAACAGGACTCTTAGGAGGTGGTTAGTTCAAGTGAATAGGGGAAGAACATCTCAGTAAAGGAGAGTGAGAATAGTTACACAATTTGAAGAATGTAGTCAATGTACAGTGCATAGTCAAATTGTTCAATGTTTTGCTGTCTGCCTTCTCAAAACCAGCAACAAAATAAAACTTAATAAATGTATTTGGTATCCATCAACATGAGGGGCTTTCATGGCTTAGAGGTAAAAAGTTGGGCTACCACTCAAGACGGCAGGCAGGGCTGAAACCACCAGCAGCTCTGAGGGAACAGATGAGCCATCTCCTCCTGTGTGATTTACAGCCTCTGAAAACCCACTGGATATTTATCTAGTGTTGGGTCCGACTTGCGAGCACGCACAAACGACAATGTCCACCAGTGTGCACACACATACATACTTGTGGCTCCAAGGCAGCAGAATGAGAGTCCAGAAAGAAATCCCTACAATTAACTTTTAACAAAGATGTAAATTCTATCAAAAGGCAAAAAACAGCCTGTTCACTAAATGGTGCTGGGACAGCTGATGTCCACAGTTGGACAGAGTACTCCATGGTACTTAGAATTACACAGATCAAAATGGATCAGTGACAACTTTGACAACCTTATGCTGAGTAAAATAAGTTCATTACAAAAGATCAAATGTATGATTCCACCTCTATGAAATATCTGGGACACATGAGTATATTCTCTGTAAATGGACCCAAGTTTATTTATAGTTACCATGGGCAACTGGGAAGGCGGGGAAAGGAGACGCACATGCTGGGCGACAGTGAGCTTCTGTTAGGGGTAGAGGAAAACCATGAATGTTGACAATGGTACTGCAGAACAGCATGATAAATACAACTAATGTCACGGAAACGTACGTGGGAAAAATGCAGAAAAAAATTATATGCATGTGTGTGCATATAAGAAAAACTGTATGTTGTTGTGTGTTGGTGAGTTGAAACTAATTCAGAGTTGACCTTCCAGTGGGTTTTTAAGAGGCAATAAATCACATGCAAGGAGGATGCTCATCCTTCTCCCATGGAGCAGCTCGCTGGAGATTAGAACATATGCTTTGAGAATGCAGCACAAGTTCGTATCACTAGGCCACACACACACACACACACACACACACACACACACACACACTCTGGTGGCCTAGTGGCAAGAAACTATGCTGTAATCCTGAAGGCACGTGGTTCAAGGCCACAAGCTGTTCTGTGGGAGAAGGATGGGCAGTCTCCTCCCATATGATTAACTGCCTCTGAAAACCCGCAGGAGGGTCAGCTTTGGGTCAGTTCTGATTCTATGGTATACCACAACAACATCTATATCTATCTCATAATTAAAAAAAATATTGATCTAAACATATTTACACTTTTAAAAAACTCAGTGACCTACATACAACCAGGAAATTAGTACCAGACAAAAACAGGGAGGTAAAACTTTGGGACCCAGTTTTTGTTTTGTTTTTAGGATTTTCAGTAATTCATTGTTGCATTTTTCTCCCTGTCCAATTCCTCTCCCACAAATCACTCTTCTCCTTGGAAAGAAAAAGAACACCTCCCTTACTGTTATTCAATTCCTCCCCATAAGTCCACTCCACTATGCAGCCTTCCCTCTGGACTTCTGTAATAATAAGAATGTCCATTCACATAACCCTTTCAAACAGATCTCTCCCTCATCTGTTTCAGTGCAATATACATCATTCCTCCCCTCCTTTTCTATTTTCTCTCAACCGTGATGTCAGTCCCGTTTTACAACAGTGACCCTGTGCAATATTTATCCTTTTGTGACTGAGATATTTCACTCAGCATAATAGGGACCTAGTTTTTAATAATGGATTCTTAAATATGACACCAAAAGCACATGTAATAAAAGATAAAGTAGATAAACTGAATGCCATAAAAATTTGAAACCTTTGTGTATCAAAAGAATTTATGACATAGCGACTAGACAATCTATAGAATGGGAGAAAATATTTGGGAACCATGTAACTGATTATTGTTTGAAATTGAGGATATGTAAAAATTTATGCAGTTTTAGTAAGAAAAAAAGACAAGTAATCCAAGTAAAAAATAAATAGACATTTCTCCAAAGAAATGGCCAATAGTATAAGAAAAAGGGGAAAAAAGAAAATTACTTATGAGGAAAGTGCAAATCAAAATCACAGTAAGGTATTATTAGTTCACATAGCCATTATCAGAAAAATGGAAAGCTATGAGTGGAGGTGAGGATGTGAAGAAGCCAGAACCCTCATCCATTGCTCCTGATAATGTAGAATGGAACAGCTGCTCTGAAAAATACTTCAGTGTTTCCTCAAAAAGTTCTAGTGATTAAGTTAAACATGATCTAGTGATTCCACTTCTAGTTGTTGCTGTTGTTATGTGCTGTCAAGTCACCTGTTACTCTTTGTGTTGTACATAGGTACAACAGCCCTAAAGCCTGCTCAATCTCATGCCAATCTCATTGTCTCTGACACACCTACCCTCATTACTCTAGTTACTGAGTCAATCCATCTCATCAAGGGTCTTCCTCACTTGTGCTGTCCCTCCACCCTCTCAAGCATGATACTGCCTTGCAACACGTCCAGAGTATACCAGACAAAGCTTCAGAATGCTTGCCTCCAAGGAGCAGCCTGGTTTCACCCTCTCTAGGATGAACCTATTTGTTCTCCTAGCAGTCCACGGTATATTCAATACTGTTCTCCAGCACCACAGCTTAAAGGCATTCTATCATCTATCAATTCTCCTTCTATCATCCCTAGTCATGGTCCAGTTTTCTGATGCATAGAAAGTAATTGCAAAGACTATGGCATGGATTAGGCACACCATAGTCTCCAGACTGACATTGTTGCTCTTCAGTACAGAATAAGAGATGAACATGAATGGATCTTGAAAGCATTATACAGACACAATGGGGGGAAAAATAAATGGCATGCCTAAACCTGACAAACATTATAAAGACAGAAACTAGTTAGTGGTGACTGGGGGCAGCAAACTCAAATTCAATGCCATGGAATTGGAACTGACTTATAGCCCATTGCTAGCTAGTTTTCTGAGACTCACGGCACTAGAAGAGATTTTCCATCTTTCTCCAAAGGGACCACTGATGGATTCCAATTGCCAGAGAAGTGATGCCTTTGGGCTAGCAGGGTAATTCCGCAGTGACTGTGCCGCTAGAGCTCTGCCAGGGTCTTCACGTCGATTAGGACTTACGAGACCCCAGAACAACAGAACTTGCCGCATCCTGTACCATCCTCACAACCTCTATCACACTTGAGCGTTGTAGTCACTGCGTCAGTCCACCTTGCTGAGAGTCTACCGCTCTTTCTCTGACCCTCCACTTTCCGACCATGATGTCTTTTTCCAAGGACTGGTCCCACCTGACAACACATCCAAAGTATGAGAGACGAAGCTTCGCCATCCCTGCCTCTGAGGAGCACCCTTACTTCCTCCGAGACAGAGATGTCTGTTCCTTTGGCAGTCCATGGGATATTCAATACTCCTCACCAACACCACAATCCAAAGGCACTGATTCTTTTCCAGTTTTTCTTCTTTACTGTCCAACTTTTGGATGCATATGAAGCAACTGAAAATGCTATGGTTTGGATCAGGCACACCTTAGGGTTTACAGTGACATCCTTGCTCTTTAGCACTATGGAAAGGTGCTAAAAGAGAACTGAGCTTCTGTTGAGCATGAGAGAAAAAGTTTGGAAATGGATACAGTGATGGCAGCAAAACAATCAACACAATTAATATCGCTGAGCGGTACCCTTACAATGGTTAAAATGGCAATCTGACTACATATAGTTTCCCATGTGAAATTAGTTAGGTACAGCCAACATATTTCCTCACGTCCTCAAGAACCTTTTGTGACATACTTTGACTATATTTTGTGGTTGCAATTGCATTGCATTTTGTATTATGGTTATCATAACACCTTTAATTTAACTGTTATCTGGTAATTGGGTTTCTAGTTGTACAATTTAAAATAACCTTTGGTTATATAACCAAAAGTGGCTAGAACAGCCTGGAAAACATCACACATACATACACACACACACACACACACACACGAGAAATGAAAACTGTGACACTCATGGGCAGCTGTCTCTTCTGTTAATAAAGTTATCTACCATTCTCAATTGCAGACACCTGGTCTCAACACCCAGAAAAGACTCAGCCCCCAACTCCACTCTGCCTGTGAGGATCTGCACTGTTGTGTACCTTCATGTAGTAAATGACTCCTAGCTGACCCTCTGGTGGGTCTTCAGAGGCTTTAAATCACACAGGAGGAGACGGTCCATCTTCCTTCCTTGAAGCACCTGGTGGATTCAAACTATGTACCTTTCGGTTGGCAGCGCAATTCCTTACCACTAAGCCACTAGAGCTCTCTAACAATACGCATGATGATTCATTAATACTTAGAAAGAGATCATGGTCTTACCTTTTTAATTCATTTACTATAGAATTATGAACTTTCATTGCAATTCTCTCTTCCATCTGGGTTTGCAGTTCTTGGCATTTGTTGTGTAGAATTTGCAGCTGCTTCTGGCTGTCTGTGAGTTCCTTTTCCTGGTTCTGAGTTTTCGTCTCCAGAAGCAGGAGCTGTTTGGTCAGCTTGGAAACTGAAAAATCAAAGACTGGATAGTGGCTTGATACAAAAGATGTAATACACATCATTATTGAGTACTGGCAGGAAGCACCAACTACCACTGGTAATATCTCACACAAGTAAAATTGCAGTGAAATGAATTAAAAAATAGTTGCAGTGGTATTGCTAGAAATAAAAGTCAGTTTCAGGAGAGGGTGTAGAACCAGTGATACCACTGCTAACGTCAGATAGAACATGGCTGAAAGCAGAGAATGCCAGAACAGTGTTTACTTGTGGTGTTTGTTTTTTTTAAATTGTTAATATTAATTTATACTGGTTTACTTACAAAGTTCATAAAGTTCATACACATTGTTTTTTGACACCAGACCTTTCTTGTTCCCTTTACACAACCCTCTCTCCACCCACCACATCGTGTGACCCTATGATTAAGCACCCCTTCCCTCCTTAGACCCTTGTACATTTACTTGTGTTTTGTTGATTATGAAGACATTCGACAGTGTGGATCATAACACATTATGGATAATATTATAAAGAACAATTATGGACAATCTTGTAAAGAAGGAGAAATTCACTATGGTTGAGTCAATTGCAGCTCATAGTGACCCTCCTTCGGGGTTCCAAGGCTTAACTCTTTATGGGAAGACACTGCCCACCTTTCTCTAATTGGAGCAGACACCAATCAGGAGCAATTTACACACCAGCAGGGCTCCTTAAACAAAGCAAGAGTAATAATTTCAAAAGTCACTATCTTCAAAACTTTCGGTTTTAATCAAATCAGAGTAACTCGAAATCGGTCCCATTTCAGTCCCCTGTCATATGCTGGAGGTCCCTATGGGTGGAGGGGCACACGGTGAGGGGAGGCACAGTGAAGGCATCGCCTGCTCTGAATGGAGGCAAATACCACGAAGTACCTGCTCAGAGAACAAACAGTTCCTATCGATTCTTCAACAAACAGCTGGGAGCAGATTCTTGTGTGGACGTCACACGTTCCCCCATTTTTAAGACACCACGTTTAAGGAGCTCTGATGGTCTTGTTTGTAGGCAGCTGCACGGCTAAGCCAGTGGTGGCACCTCTCCGGTGGTTCGAATCCACCAGTGGCTCCTTAGGAGAAAGAAGAGCAATATCCTCCCGTGAGATTTACAGCCTCCAAAACACTGCTGGAGGGTCAGCTATGAGTTCTGACTCCAGGGCAATCATCTTCTACTTTTAGACTTTGATACTTACTTCTATTGTATGGGGAGGGCTGCTCAGTCGGAGCTCAGTCAATGGCATTCAACAATATGGCACTATTTTCCCCTAAAACCAGTCCTGCTGAATCTAAATCTCCGATTCACAAAACCAAGTATATGATTGGTGATAGTGTGACATCCAGGAGGAAGTCCATGCATGACGGGTAGTATCTGGAAATGTTTTAACGTATACCAGCTGCACTGTATTAAAGCCGGTGATGCTGATGGTGCCGGGTGTCGTGTAGTGAGAACAGCACACCCGAGGACGCTCTAGCAGGTTTCGGAGGGTGTGAGTCAGGCAAGAGGAGGCCACCCACCTTCTTTCTTTTGCAGCAGCAGTGCATTCCAGTCTATGCATTTGGACTGGCAGTGCAACTCCTTACCACTAGGCCACCAGAGCTCCCTAAGATGATGACATTTGTTTAAAAATGTGATTTCCTTCGTTCTCAGCGGGCGGAGACAGCCAGCAGGGCAGGGCCATAAGGCAGCATCCCTGCACTGCGAGTGCTCACGGGAAGGGCACTCACCTTCCAGCAGATGCGCCTGCTGCACTTCCTGGGCTTTCGTCTGCTGGATCTCCAACTGCTGTAACAACACCTTGTTCTCCTCCAAAACCAGTTCTGCTTGAGCCTGAAGCTGACGCCTACAAGTGATTTGTGAAATTAAACATCACAGTTCTGACGGATTAAAGAAAAGAGCCAAAGTCCAAAAGACTGCATGCACGCTAAGAATTATCTGGATACTGAACATTAAACATGAAAAATGAGATTTAGATGGAAAATCCTATTAATTTGCATTAAACAAGAGGGAAAAACAGTCATGAAGCTTGATTTATAGATTATTTCAGGAAGATTAAATGATAAAATTTCATATATAACACAAAAGCAGACACATGAAAAATGCTCAAAGTCACTGGCTATAAGAGAAATGAAAATCAAAACTAAGTGAGATACCATCTCACTCCAGGAGTGGCAAAGTTTAACAGGACAACAAGTAATAAATGTTGGAGAGGACCTGGAGAGGTGGGAATTCTCATATACTGTCGGTGGGACTGTAAAATGGTACAACCACTCTGGAAGGCAGTTTGGCGCTTCCTCAGAAAGCTTAGCATAAAATTCCATATGACCCAGTTATTCCATTGTTGGAATATACCCCGAGAGAATGAGAACTGAGGCACAAATGGAGACGTGTACACCAATGTTCATGGCAGCATTATTAACCATAGCAAGAATATGGAAATAGCTCAAATGGTCAACCACAATGGAATGGATTGGGAAACTACGGTACATTCACACAGTACGCAGGAGCAACGATTCTGTAAATCACTACTTAACTTGGTAGAGACTGGAGAGCATTATGCTAAGTGAACTAACTTAGTTCCATCAAGACAAATACTCTGTAAGACCATTATTGTAGATGGTATGAGGATCCAAAGGGGAGGAGAGTGGGAACAGAAGGGTGAGGATGGGCGGGGAGGGTGGGGATAATCATAGGGTCG
>NW_006399812.1:14855339-14871038 GCF_000299155.1 Elephantulus edwardii
AGCTCAAAGGCATCAATTCTCCTTCTATCCTCCTTAGTCATTGTCCAACTCTGTGATGCATAACAAGTGATAGCAAAGACCATGGCCTGTATCAGACACACCTTAGTCTCCAGAGAGACACCACTGATTTTCAGTACTTTGGAGAATTATAGGGTGATACAATTTGATGGGGGGGTGAAGAAAATAGGAAAGATCTGGTGTGAAAAACAATGTACATGAACTTTGTTAATAAATCAGTATTTTTTTAAAAAGTAAGAATAACAGAATACACTCTCATGCATACAACTGTTTAAATTCTTTGTAAACAGAATTTTTTGTCTGTGTATCTCCAATCCTCTCTATCCACTGTTTTCTTTTTAAGCCAACAAGAATTATTTTCCAAAGAGTTTAGAAAATTCAGACAGGATTTAAAAATTGCATTTGTTACCAGTCACATAACTGGCAAAAAACAATGGTTCCAAAGCTTTGAAATGGCTTCTCTGGCTGTACTGGGCCCTGCAGGCTTGCCCTTCCATGAGCAAATCCTTACAGATGACGTGAAGCCAACCCTAGCCCTGCTCGCCTTCCTGACCTTCCCTTGTCTCAAGGAACAGGGAACTAAATGTTTACCACCCAACATGCAAGAGAAACCAGCAAAATATCTCAATTTTCTATGTAAGAAAGTCAGGCACAACAAAGAGAGAAAACAGGTGTACGGGGTCAATTATGTCCACTACCTCCCTTGCTCCTGGAAGTGCCCTCCCTGCACTCATGGTGGACGGGGGCTGGCCGGCTGGCATGTCTGGCTTCCTCGCTCCTGCTTCAAATGCAACAGGTCCTCTGTGACCTAGTTTACATTTTGGACTTCCCTTTCTACTCTTTCTAGTTTTCATCTCTCCCTCCTTCCCTTCTTACAAATCAATGGGATAGTCACTCTAAAATGAGTTTGGAAAAAACCTCAACTTTTGTTCAACAATCCTGTCCCGCCAACAAAACAAGTCTGTCCTGGATGAAGTGCAACCACAGTGCTTCTTACAAAGTGACAAAGATGCTGACCCTTCCCCTCACATCCTTGGGGCGGCTGTTGGGCTTGGGGGTGGGTCGGGAGGGTCAGTCTTTGGAAAAAGACATCCTGATGGGAAAGGTGGAAGGTCAAAGAAAGAGAGGACGACCCACAACAAGATGGACTGACACAGTGACAATGACCTTGAGCATTACAGAGACCATGAGACTAGAGCAGGATAGGGCAGGGATCTGCTGTCCACAGGGCACCTAACAACAAACAAGTCATGTAAAGGAAGACCCATCAAGTCCAAGGGCACCCAGTCTGTCGGGGAGAGCTAGGATGTATAATGTAGAGATGTATATAAAACTATAATGTATAAAGAAGTTAGCTGAAGCCCAGAAGGTCACTGAGAAATTATTTAAAACTAAGTGGAATGCTTCTGCTGAACTCAGGGTGAGGGCAGGGTACCTGAGTACTGCACACAGGTGTGAGACCCTACACCTGGGAAGGTACAGGGCACCAGCCAGCCAAGCGAGAGCACAAGAGGCTTCGTGTGGTGGCCGATCTGCCTGCGGACTGTGATGCTGCGGAGCCCAGGCGGCCCCCAGCCCCAGCTGGAGAACTCAAGGAACAGGGAGGCCTAGGTGCCCTCACGAGAGGCATTGCACAGGCCTAACACCCCATCCAAATGCTGCTCAAGACACCCAGGGAGAGGAGTGTGCCAACCTCAGAGCCCAGCAGGATTGGGGAACACTGTGGGAAAGTGGAGTTGAGAGCAGGGCCTTCCGTGACCCCCTTTTTGGATCATTTTAAGGAAATATAACCAGGCTTGACTTATGGCTACATACAAAGTTGCTGATGTTATGTGCCATGGAGTTGCAGTCAATGCACA
Organism: Elephantulus edwardii; assembly: GCF_000299155.1. Classification (NCBI taxonomy): domain Eukaryota; kingdom Metazoa; phylum Chordata; class Mammalia; order Macroscelidea; family Macroscelididae; genus Elephantulus; species Elephantulus edwardii. The sequence continues at coordinate 14,857,217 of NW_006399812.1, forward strand.
TAATAACAACTTTGTATGCAGCCATAAGCCAAATCTGGTTACACTTCCTTAAAATGACCCAAAAATGGGGTTAAGGGAAGGCCCCGCTCTCAAATCCATTTTCCCACACTGTGGTTCCAGATTCTCAGCAGGGCTGTTGGATGCACATGAGGTCCAGTCTAATAGCTATTTTCCAGGGTGCTGTTTAAGGGGGTTCAACGTAGGGCACACTAGTGGACCTCACGGATGAAAATCCAATTCATCAGAGAATGCTGCAGTGAACCCAGACCAGCAGCTGCCTAGCTCTGTCCTAAATGACACATCAAACCTAAGTCAGTGCCACCAAATCCATCCCAACTCCCAGCCACCCTTCAGGCCAAGGCGGAACTGCTCGCAGGGCCTCTGCCACTGCTGGTCTTCACAGCACACTGCCTCATCTTCCTTCTAAGGCATGACCCGCAGGCGTGAACCACCTTCTGGCTGGCAGCTGAATTCTTTAACCACTACACCATCAGGACACCAGGAAGTCAGAGACCAACTTAAAAAGCTGCTTCTCAGAATTCTGGATGCTGCAAATAGAGCCCTTTCATTTTTTTTCAATGATGGGAAGACTTAGAAAAAAAAAAATTAAGTTAACATACCTATCTAAGCAAAGACATGCCTGAATAATTTTTGTTTCCTTGCTCTTTTCTGGATGTTACCTTTAACCTTATAAAGACATTATGGTGGCCAAGCAAAAGGCATGTTGTTTGAATCCACCCACTAATCCACAGGAAAAAGATGGGACAGTCTCCTTCTGTGTGAATTACTGCCTCCAAAAACTCACCGGAGGCTCAGCTACAGGTCAGTTCTGACCTGATGGTATGCAACAACAAACAACAACTAGTGGCATAGTAGAGGTACACTGCCAACTCAAAGCCAGGTGGTTCAAATCCAGCTGCCACCCCAAGGGAGAAAGACAGGCAGTCTCCTCCCACAGCAGTTACAGCCTATGAAACCTGTGAAAGCTGTGAGCTGGAACCCACTCAACAGGAATGAGCGAAACAGGGAGGGAGCTCATTTGATGAGCTTTTGTTCCTGCTGTGCTGGATCCATACAGTGACAAAAAAGTAAGACACGGGCCTGACCCCGGGGAGTGTGGCAGACACAGGACTATGTCAGAAAGAGATACAGAGAGAGCTCCTGACAAATGGCCTTTGAGCAGGGGCCCAGGAAGGACCTTCCAGATCGGAGGGGCAGCGTCCCTAGGAGGAAGGATCTGTCAGGGGCTGAAAGGCCTTATCCACACACTGAAGGACAGGCTTTCTGTTCTCAATTCCTGAGGACAGCCACAGAGTTCTAAGAAAGAAAGTGAATCAACAGGTTCAGGACAGCCAAGATGACCATGGAAAAAGACAACTTCATAACACAAAAGCTGGGAAATGAAAGCAACCTTCAAAACAAATTGAGCATAAGTGACGGGGATTTTAGTGCATTGATGTCTTAGAAGCACTAGTAAAATAGTTTAAAAAATATATTTGATTATTTAATAACGTTTATCCCTATGATCCCTTTTAATTAGAGAAATAGCAAAAACCACACCACCACTTGCCAGTCCTTATTGCTAACAGGACAGCTCTTATTCAACTCTTGATGTAATTCTTCATTTTCTTTCACGACTTCTTGGACTCGAATCTTAAACGCCTTCATATCCTCCTGAAATAGAACACATGTAAATGTTAGGATACACATCTATGGGTTGGTTTTTTCCCCATTTGTATACTGTCACTACAGTTAAGAGCAAATGTTAGGAAGCAGATCTTCTAAACATCAGCCTGACCAGTGCCACGTGCCTGTTCACACGCTGGACACTGACAAGAGGCAACACCAAGTACAAGGTCAAGAGAAACCCAGGTTTTTAATATGCTTGTCTTTATTTTACCACATTTTCCATAACTTCTTGATACTTTTTTTAAAAAGGGGAGGGGAGTGAAGCAGCAGAGATGATGGTAAATACTAATTTTAATTTGTTTCAAAATTTTGTAGAAGAAATTAACTTTTTAGGATAAAACTACGACATTTTCATCTTCAATTAAAGCTCATTTTGGTGGCTGGAGGACTAGTGTTGGGGTTTACCAGCATCTCTTCATTTTGTGCCACGAAAGTCAGTCATTGCCCTCAGGTATGAACTGACTCAACAGCTGCTGTAAATTGCGCAGGAGAAGATTACCCATCTTTCTCCCAGGGAATAGTTTCTGGATTCAAAGTGGCAGAGTCATAGCATTTGAGTCAGCAGTATGACTCCTTGTCACACCAACTCCAAGGGAGTCTGCGTGACAAAATCACCCGATTGAGGCGAAAACTTCAAGGAAAGCCACTGTCTACCAAGCTCTCCAATTACCAAGGAACCGTGACCATAAAGAATAGCTGTGTGCAAAAAAATAATGTAAACTTTATTCTTACTTTTGTTGGGTTTTTTTGGCTATTGTTAAGCCCCTAATTGTAGAAATGGGATATAAATATATCATGCTAAATGCAATAGGCAGGGAAGAAAGAAGAAGAATGAAAATGACTTACAATTAAAATCATCAAGATCACTTGACTGTGTGTCTTGTGTTCTTTCACCGCCCCTCCGCCGAACTTCTACCCACCTTCGTGTTCCCTCTTCGAGACCCTAGACCCCAGGCTTGCAGCCCCTCCCGAGTGCAGCAGCCCGCGGCAACTCCTTACAGGCCAGGCCACCAGAGCTCCCAGGAAGGCCTCTCTTATTTGAAGTCGGCAAGAGATGGTCAGTTATCAGACCAACGTGAGGGCACTATTGCTAGCTCTTAATTTTCGAGGAAGTCAGCCAATGTTTCCGCTAGGCCACCTCCACACTGATATTTCTCATTCAGCCTTCAGTCAGCTCCATGATCCTGCCCTGTCCTGCCCTTTGGTGAGAATCTTAAATAACAAGATACTTCGAACGTTTTTCACAAAGCAATCAGACATATATGCTTCTAGCTGTTCAACTGCACAAACCATTGCCTGTAACTTCCCCTGTCTCATTTCTGCTGCCAGCCTTGCACTCATCCCTTCTTTAACAAACATTTGACACTCTACTATATGCTGGGCTTACCCACCATAAAAACATTTCTTCAAAACCTTATAAGCCTTGACCTTGTCTCTTCTGAGACATCTGCTAACCTACTTTGAGGGTGGCAATGAGCTCGTCCTTCTCTTTCATCCTGTCTTCATAAGCCAGCAACAGGGGTGACAGGTACTTCCGGTCCAGCTGAATACAGTGGAATAAAAGAGGATTAATACATTCCTCACAGGGAAACACGAGCAGAAAATTAACACTTAATTTAAAATCATTTCAATAATGATTCAAATATACCCCAGAAAATATGGGTCTGAAATTAAACAAATGACTTTTCACTTACCAACCAGGGTGGTGTAGGACCCTTCATTGGGAGACCTTTGATGTTTAAGATCTAAGAACAAAATAAATAATGAAGGCAAATTAAACCACACTTTCTCTGACATTTCATCACCCAAATATTCTTAACTGAGATGATTCATCAGCCACTTATGCATCTGTATGAAAGTGTTGTACTTGTTGCAGATGATGGAATAGTTTTTTTCTGAAATGTTTGAGTATGATTTGTAGACATAATACTGTTTCTATGTTTCAATGTGTATTTTCAAAATCAAAGAATATTCTTTAGCTTAACCACAGTAAAATTGTGACAGCTGGGAAATGAATACTTAATAAAAGATTTTTTTTTAGTCTAAGGTAATATATTCAAATATCGCCAATTTCCAAACTAATGTCCTTTTTCATTTAAATGCTCAATCTGGAGCCACATGTCGCATTTAGTAGCCAAGTTTCTTTCAACTCTAATCAGGAATATGTCCAGTAGTTTTTAAATGGGGCTGGACTTGAATGCTTGAATTTTATTTTCTTCATTTAAAGTTTTATGGGTACTCTGTAAGCAAACCAACATTTAAAAAAAACCCAACCTTTAAAAAGCTTTGTGAGTTGTCTTTTTTCTTTCTTTCTTTCAATACATCTAAAGATGCTCATGGTTCAGTGTGATGTTCTTAAGGCTTGGTTTAGATTCTAGTTATAGGGAACCTGGAATAATCCTTACTCAAATGTTAATTTAGCCATACTATAAAAGCCTGAATCTGATATTAATGACATTGTTAATTTCTGCACTTTGTTGGGTCACTTAAAAAAAAACAAAACAAAACCAACAACAAAAAAACGGAGGGAGGGGAACACAAATGGATCTCATCCAGTCTTCTGGCCAGATAGCTGTCTTCCACATCTCTGGGTATAAACCAGTGAGCCTGGTCAGAGCTACACTTGTTGGCTGAAATGCCTCAGTAGGTACTCCATCAACTGCTGGGGCTCTATTTTTGCCAATGCTCTCAGTGCAGCGTGGACTTTGTACTTCCTTACCATTGATTCTTGACCACATGCTACTTCCGGAAATGTTCCCGTGTCCACCAATTCTTTATGGTACAACAAGACTCTGTTTTGCTTTCATCTTTTTTGATGCTTCCTGCATCATTCAAGACTTGGTCCATAGGATCCTTCAGGATCAAGTATACAATGCGAGGTTTGACTTGGTTCATTAGTTCTGTGAGCTTTAGAAGCGCCAAGTGTGTTTTTCCCTCTTGGTTTTCTAACTCCAGCTTTTTGCACATTTTGTTTTAATACTTTGCTTTGTCTTCTTGGGTTGCTCTTTGAAATCTTCTGTTCAGTTCTTACTTCAGAATGTCTTTCCTTTGTTTTGGCTTCTTTACATTCTGGTGTAAAGTTCTGTTTTTCCTGACATCTACTTTGGCTTTTTTCTTTCCTGTCTTTACTTTGCAACTTACCTTTTGCTTTCTTCATAGATGATATCCTTGATGCCATCTCCCACCTTTGGTCATTAGTGTTCAATGTATCATATCTATTCTTGTGATGGTTTTTACATTTGATTGTGAGAAACTCAAGGTTGCATTTTGGCTTCATGGTGAACTTGCACCTGAGTAATTGATGGTCTGTTCCACAGGCAGTCCATGGTCTGGTTTTGACTACTGATAATGAGCTTGTCCATCGACTCTTTCCACTGATAGTCAATCTGATTCCTGCGCAGTCCATCTGGTGATGTGAACATTTATGTTTCATGGAAAGGGTATTTGCAATGAATAAATTATTGCAACAAAATGCAATCATTATATCCAGCCTCACATCAAGGTCAAATTTTCCAATTACCAGTTCTTCTGTTTCCAACTTTTGCATTCCAGTCACCAATTATTATCAATGCATCTTGACTGCATGGTCAATCAATTTCAGGGTTCAAAAGTTGGTAGAAACTCTCAATTTCTTCATCTTTACCTTTAGTGGTAGTGAGTATGCTTACATGATAGTTGTATTAACAGGTCTTCTTTGTGTGTGTATGGAGAGTATCCTATTACAGCATTGTACTTCAGGGTAGATCTTCTAATGTTCTTTTTGACTCTGAATGCAGCAATGCAACTTGTCATTCTGGCATAAAAGATCATAGGACTGTCTGATTCAAAGCGATCAATACCAGTCCATTTCAGCTCACTAATGCCTAGAATGTCATCTTCATGTGTTCTACTTCATTTTCATGACTTCCAATTTTCCTAGATTTGTACTTTGTATATTCCATGGTCCAATTGTCAATGGATGCTTGCAGCTGTTGTTCTCTCTCTTTTTTCCCCCCAGTGCCTTCCAACCTCAGGACAGACAGACTGTTCCAGGCCAGAGAGCTTGTTTTCTATCTCCCATAGCATGCAAGCTTGTTATTTTATAGATTGCTCTTATGGGCACCACACTTGTCTGTTAGTTTGCTATACTGTGGTGACTTGAATGTTGCTGTGATGCTAAAAGCCATGCCACTGGCATTTCAAGTACCAGCAAGGTAATACACGGTGGGCAGATATCAATGGAGCATCCAGACTAAGAAGTAGGCCTGACCATCCACTTCTTTGAAAACCCAATGAATAATAGAAGAATAATGCTTGTAGATAATCCCCTCAGGTGGGAAGTCACTCAAAAATGAGGAGAAAAATTGGAATCTTTTGGTGATTGTTGAAAAATCATATAGCAATTATTAAATGTGCCTTAATTCACTAGACATCTTAGTTAGCCTGTTTACTCAGCCAAGCTACGCTCACTTTACTCACATTCAGTGCTAACTTTTCCATTACCAAAAAGCAAGCATCTATTGAATTCATCAGCCACTCCAAGATGTACACACTCATTCAGTGCAGTCAGTGTACAGCTTCAGAAACCCAATGGAGGGTTAGCTGAGTCGTTCTGGGTCCATGGCAATGAGTTTGAGTTTTCTACCTACAGAGTAAGAAAACTGTGTGGCCTCAAGACATGGATTTTTTCAGTTGCTGTTTAGTTATTATGCTAAGTAAAAGAAGTCAGTTACAGAAGACCATATTATATGATTCTCTTTCTATGAAATGTTCAGAATAGGTAAATTGATAGACAGAAAGCAGTTTAGTGGTTCTCAAGGCCAGGGGAGGCAGAGATGGGAAAATCATTGCTAATGAGCACAGGGTATCCTGCTAAGGTGAGAAATATGCTCTAAAATTAACTGTAGTGATGGCTATAAAATTTGAATATATTAAACCATTGAACTATAGACTCAAATGGCTGAGATTTGTTGTATGTGAATTATATCTCAAGCTGCTATTTTAAAAACAGGTTAAACCTGAGTAGTACTTCCAAAAAGAAAGTTCTATGATCAAATACAGCAAAAAACAATCCTGGTGCTTGCGATGGGGAGGGAGGGAGGAAAGGAAAGACCAACATCTCGCTTTAGATGTATCCTTTTCATCTCAAACTATAAAGTTAAGAGCCCTTCAGGACTGTGAATCAATTCAGGAGCAAACATTAAAAATCTGAAAACAGATTTTCCTTAACTGGAAACATTACCTCTTCTTTGGACAAATGCCTGAATTTGGTTTGATATCTACTCAATTCTCCATTCAGACGATGGACAGTCATTCTCAACTCATCATTTTCATCCACTAGTTCTCCTGCTTGTTTTCGTAGACGAAGTAATTCAGGCACAGCTGAATCTGAAGATAAATAAAGCAAGCAATAACTTAATACTGTAAGATAAGACAGTTAGTCAAATTTACCAAAATTTTATATCAATTGCTAATCATTTGCCTCTTCCTTTCAGACTCATAGAGGAAACTGATAGTAAATATATACATATACAAATGAATACAAGTTAAATAAAGTTTTTAGACATTGAACAGTCAACATTAACTTGGAAATGTTTGCATGTGGCTTAAAATAAAAATTTAAATGAAAATAAAATTTAAAGTCATTGTTTCGGATTATATATTTATGTATGTACATATATGTTCATATATACATGTATATATAAACACAAACACATGTGCATACAAATATATACATATATACACACAAATATTATTATATATACATATATGTCTTGAAATGTGCCTAGAACAAGAAATATCTAGAGACATATGAAGAAAATCATAGTATCTTACTTGGAACTATAATTTTGCCTTGTTGTTGTTGATTGCCTTCGAGTCAAGCACGACTCATAGTGACCCTATGAACAAAAGGCCTAAAGCCCCTCTAAAACTATCAACATTTATCAAAGTTCATAGAGTTCCCAGAGGCATCTGTTTTAGGAAGTGGATGCCACTCCTGCTTCCAAACCTGTCATAGAATGTTATTGTTGTGATGTGCCACTGAGTCACCTGCAATGTATAGCAACCCTAATACTGCCTTACATAAATTAAAAGGATATAAAGAAAGTATTAGTATATATTCATATAATCTTTGCGTTAAAAAGGCTTTGATACCAAGGACAAAAGTTAGAAAAGAAAAATACAGATTTAGTTGAATTATCAACAAACTGAGAAAATATTACATATACAAAGAAGGGCAAAATTGACAATATGCAAAAAGCTTCTCCATTCCAAAACAACACAATATACATTATACTTCAGTGCACATGGATCATCCTCCTGTATAGATCGCTTGATAAGTCACAAAGCAAATCTTTATAAACTGAAAAAAACTGAAACCATAGAGACGATGTCTTTCAATCCAAAATAGCAAAGCTAGAAATCAACAACAGAAAACAAAGATTTAAAAACGAGAAAATATACAAACATATGGAAATGAAACAATACTTTTTAAAACAATCAAACAAAGAAAAAACCTACCCAAGTAGTTTAGAAAGTCAAAAAGGAATAACACATTTCCTAGGGTTAAATGACAATGAAAGCACAGCACAGGGACACTTAAGAAAGGCAGGGAAGATAGTCACCAGAGCAGAACTTACAGCCTGAAATGCCAACAGGAAACATTAGGAGAGATTGCAAATCAACATCCTAACTTGACAAGCCCAGGAACTAGAATGAGAAGAACAACATAAGCCTAAATCCACCAGAAGAAAATAAAACAACAAAGACCAGAACAGAAAGAAAGAGCTTACAACAATTCTCCATTATAATCACCTTCACTTGCTTGTATAGTTTTTAAATACTCTGTCTTTCTCTGAACAAAAACAAAGCTAAATAAGATCTGTATGAACATTTTCCAACGCCTACAAATTCAAATTAAAGACACACTTAGAAAGTTATATGTTCATAAGCTGGGAATTAACAACAACAACTGGTATACTTGCCAATGGGCATAGAGAGAAATGAGAATTCAGAAATAAACCCATGTATCTACTACATCTGTCATCTTTGATGAGAATGCAAAGTCTATTTAATAAAGAAATAAGAATCTATTCAATAAACAGTGCTGGGAAGATTAGATTTCTGAATGCAGAAAAAATTAAACATGACCCTTGTCTCACACCATACGTAAAACAAATTCAAACGGATTAAGAATCTAAATGTTAAAACCAAAACTGTAAAATTCTTAGAAGGACAAGCAAGGGCAACACTAACAGTTCTAGCCTTCAACAATGGATTATGCGATATAATAATAAAAGCAGAAAATAGCAAAAGACAAATATATGGAATCTCATAAAAATGAGAAACTCTTGCTCATCAGAAGACTTTACCAGAAAAGTTAAAAGAAAGTTACTGACTGAGAGACTCTGGAAATCCTCTATCATTAGAAATCCTATATCTGACAAAAATCCAACAACCAAAACATACATAAAACTGTGACAATTTAACAACATCCAAGGCCATTAAACAGCACTGAACAACAAAAGGAGGAGAGTCAACAACAGAAAGTGGATATAGAATGTGTGGCTAAATGTTTCCTTAAACCTCCTTAGGTTCCAGTACAGAACTGTATGACGCCTGGCTACCATTACTGAACATTTTTATCAAATATTTCATAGAGGAATCTTGGTCAAAAGGGTGAAAATGCAGAACAGAAATTCAAATTCTCACAGACTCCAGATTTCCTGGAGTCATGAAGGTTGGCTGACTCCCTCAAACTTGAGACAACCGCCTTGAGACAATTCTTTAAAATCAACAACAGTTTAGCTTAACTAGTGGGGTTTTTGTGTTTGTTTTTTTTTAAAAAAAAAAGTCTGTCTTGAGCATTATGATCTTTTAAGAACCATGTCTATGACATCAAATTGACAATAGAAACTGAATATTAGATAGGAACCTTAAAAAGCAGTAAGTTTATGTTAATCGGAAAGGAATAAACGAGGAAAAAGGTGAGAATGATGAAACAACTTGAAGGATCTAACTGGTGCCACTGAGTTGGAGGCTAAAACTGTGGAAATAGTGCACATTTTGCTGCATTCTCAACAACAACAAAATATATTTTAAAATTAAGAATAATGACATAATATGTGAAACCAAATTCTAACATCTTAATGATACTAATATATAAGACCATTAAATGTAACATAAAAGCAGCAACAATAAGGTGGAAAAATCTACAAATGCAACAACATAAAGGTATTAACTCTCAAAACAAAAAGTCAGTGAACAGATGACAGGAAAGAGAAGTTCACTCTTTTAATAACAGAAAGTGCACTTGTCCCAACCTTCCTGGGAACCTTCCTGAGAGGATGTTTTCTCAGCCTTTCTCAGTCTTCTGTTTTCTTTTTCCAATTTCTTAAGTTTTACTTGTAGTTCTTTCATTGCTTGCTTCACTACATCACACTCATGGGCAAGGGTTTGATTTATATGGCTTAAAGACAAGTTTTCTTCTTGAAATTCTTCAAATTTTTCTTTGGTTATTTCTATACACCTCAGACGTGTTCTACCAGCTACATCTGAAAATGTACAGGGGGGAAATACATTTTACATTTTTATATCAAAATTACATGAGAACTTTATTTATTAAAGAGAGAGAACGAACCACATTCCTGGAAAGAGAATGGCCTGAATAGGAAAGTGATGGGGGAAAGCAGGAGACAGGGTCCTTGAATGTTATGAGCAGAACTGAGATTTCTTTCTGACCAGGATCTAGAAAAGCTTTAGTGAAGAGATGTGAAAAAGAAAAGGGTTTCACTCTCAGTAAACACCTCTGGCCAGCAGTGAAGAAAATGAGTTGGAATGGTGAACATGTAGAGGCTGGAAAACCAGTCAGGAGGCAGCTGTGGGGTGGGGACAGAGAAGACTGAGCACATGAGAGGACCGGAGGCTAACATCTAGACAGCTGTGTACCAGGGCTCTTTCATCCCTACTTGTTCAATCTGTATGCCAAGCAAATTATTCATGAAGCTGGACTTTATGAAGAGGAATGTGGCATCAGAATCGGAGGGAGACTCATCAACCAACCTGCAGAAGACACAACTGAAGGGTGTGATGCGTACTGAAGGTGGAGAGGACTGGAAACACTTGCTGCAGACCAACAACTGCAACTTTCATTATGGATTACATCTCAACACCAAGAACACAAAAATTCTCACGACTGGGCCAACAGGCCACATCATGACAGATGGAGAAAAGATTGAATTTGTCAACAATTTCATCTTGCTTGGATCCACAATCAATACACATGGGACCAGCAGTTAGGACACTAGAAGATGTGTTGTACTGAGAAAGTCTGCTGTTAATGACCTCTCCAAAATACTGAGGAGCAATGATTTTAGTTTAAAGACTAAGGTGGACCTGATTCAAGCCATTGATTTTTTTTTTATATTTTTTTAAGTGTGTGTGTGCGTGCGTGCACCGTCAAAGCAATCTGACTGGTATAGGAGGAGATTGTCCCTCCTTCTCAGCGGAGCATCTGGTGGATTTGAACCGTGCACCTCAGGGACTGCAGTACAGCTTCTTGCCACTAGGCCACCAGAGCCCGCCATCATTGATTTTTTTAATTACTTGCTATGCATCTGAATGTTGGACAATTAATAAGAATGTCAGAAGAACAGATACCTTTCAGTTGTGGTGTTGGGGGACAATTCTGAATATCCCACGGACTGCCAAAAGAACAAGCATGTTGTAGAGAAAGTGAAACCAGGGTGCTCCCTGGAGGCAAAGATGGTGAAGCTTCATCTCACAGACTTCAGTGAAAGAAAGACCCTCGAGAGGTAGACTGACATAGTGACCATAACAATGGGCTCAAGTGTATTAGGGATGGAGAGGCTGGTGCAGGATAGGACAGGGCTCAGATCTGTTGTTCACAGGGTCACTCTGAGCACTTGACTCAACAGCACCTTACAACAACACCATGGGCTAAAGCCTGATGGGGGCCCGACAACTGACTCGGTGTGGGCAGTGAGACAGGTTTAGATTTGGGAGATACTTAGGTAGAAAAAACATAAAAAAGCAAAGCGATGCCTGGCTGGGCAAGCTCCCAGCTGGAGATGGAAGAGGAAGCAGAGCGTCTGGGGCAGATATGTACTGGGGGCTGGGGACTCCGGACTGTAGACCAGAGGCCCAGTGAGGGTACTGTTGGCTCCAGATGTCCCTCCCGGGCCCTGAGGCTCACTTACTTAGTTTCTTGACCGTGACTGGAAAAGCTAAAACACAGGTAACTCTACATCCGCATTGAAATAATGGAAGAACCATGAAGAATCCTCAGAATAAGATAACAAAATAGTTGACATAGGATTGAAGGAAGATCAAAGTCACAGGTTAAAATGTGCTAGAGGGAACAGCCACAGAGGTGGGAGTGGTTCCCGTGAGATGCTTTGTCATGGCGAGTATTAGGGACAAAGAGCAGCTTTAGGGGAAGAGGGGAAGCATCCAGTTACAGCCCCACAGTGGGGGCAACACAGGTCCCACACCCCTGGACAGGGCGGTCAAGAGCAGGAAAGTGGGCTCCTTGTCATATACAGGCATTTCATATGGGCCGCCATAAGGGGCAGGGTGGAGAAACATTCGACTGCGCCCTGATTTCCTGACTGTCCCATGAGCACTGACGAAGACAGGCTGTACACTGGCCAGCTGTGTGGTTCCCTCCCTGCAAGCAGCCGGCAGTGAGCCAACACAGCTGTGCCACAGGGGACGGCAGGGACTCAAGGACCATGTTGAGCACACCACCAAGAACCAACCTCTGAGCTAAGGGAAACACCAACATCAAGTGACAGAGAAAAGCAAAGCCAGCAAAAACCATGGCTGGCAGTGAGTATAATTAAGCTGCTCAGGGATGCTAGCTAGCCAGCATTTCACAGAACTCATGGAAATGAACAATCCATGAATAAAGAGATTTCAAAGGGTGGCTGAACAGCAAAAGACAGAGTGAAGAAGGGTCTCGCGAGGCAGATGGCAGGTCCCATACAGCATATAGCACCCCGACAATCAGGGATGGGAAGGGGGTGAAAAATAAGGTCAATTCAACACGGAGGGCAGATGGACAAGTGCTGCCATACAAAAACATCTTTTCTTGCTACTGATGTGAGATACAACAACCTAAAACATAAATATGCAAAACTCACTTGGAGGTTACTGAGACCCCCCAAACTATACAGGGTGACTTCCCTCAGAAAGCACCTCTAGGATTCTCTTCACCTTCATCTTGTGAGTAGAACCTTGTTAGGAGTTATTCCCAGGACCTTGGCCACGTCACACACTCTGCCCAGACACCCATTCAGCGTCAGAGCAATGGCCCTGTGGGCAGGGCCATCTGTCCATCTGGCATCACAGATGATTCCTCCTCATAATCTCTAGTCCAATTACCCACCCGCCCAGTGACCAAGCACAGCCCACAGATCTGCCTGCCACGTGTTATCCACTCGGTGTCTGAGCACATTCCCCAGTCACTCCCTCCCTACCCCACGTGTGAATACACCCTACAGGTCTATACACCGCCCACCTACACAGTTCCATTTGCCAATTCACGTCCCACGGTTCCACTCACACAGAGGTCCATCCACCCAGTCTCTAAGCACGTCCCACACGTCCATCCACTCACCTTGTGTCTGAACACCTCCCACACGCCCACGCACCCACCCAGAGTCTGAGCGCAACCCATGCACATTCCATAATTCTATCCACACATCCAGCTTTTAACATACCGCACAGGTCCACCCGCCTGTGTCTGAACACAACCCACAGATCCATGCATCCGATCTGAGCACATCCCACAGTTCCATCCACCCATCCCGCATCTTAACACATCCCATAGGTCCATCCACCCACCCACTGTCTGAGCACAGGCCCACCCACCTAGTCTCTGAGCACATCCTCCAGTTCCACTGAACCAACCCAGTGTCTAAATCAAACTTCCAGTGAAAGGTCCACCAAACACCCCCGACACACACAGCACGTGAGCACATCTCACGAGCCCACCCACCCAATCTCTGAGCACATCCCACAGGTCCGCCCAGCAACTGCCAGCATCTGAGTCACATCCCACAGGTCCACCCGGTACCTCCCAGTGTCACATCTCACAGGTCCACCCAGCACCTGCCAGCATCTGAGTCAC
>NW_006399812.1:14871138-14871409 GCF_000299155.1 Elephantulus edwardii
ACATCCCACAGGTCCACCCGGTACCTCCCAGTGTCACATCTCACAGGTCCACCCAGCACCTGCCAGCATCTGAGTCACATCCCACAGGTCCACCCAGCACCTCCCAGCGTCACATCCCACAGGTCCGCCCGGCACCTCCCAGCGTCACATCCCACAGGTCCGCCCGGCACCTCCCAGCATCTGAGCACATCCCACAGGTCCACCCGGCACCTCCCAGCGTCACATCCCACAGGTCCTCCCAGCACCTCCCAGTGTCACATCTCACAGGTCC
>NW_006399812.1:14871619-14887693 GCF_000299155.1 Elephantulus edwardii
TCCCAGCGTCACATCCCACAGGTCCGCCCGGCACCCCCCAGCGTCACATCCCACAGGTCCACCCGGCACCTCCCAGCGTCACATCCCACAGGTCCACCCGGCACCCTCGAGTGTCACATCCCACAGGTCCGCCCAGCACCTCCCAGTGTCACATCCCACAGGTCCGCCTGGCACCTCCCAGTGTCACATCCCACAGGTCTGCCCGGCACCCTCCAGTGTCACATCCCACAGGTCCACCCAGCACCTGCCAGCATCTGAGCACATCCCATAGGTCCACCCGGCACCCTCCAGTGTCTGAGCACACCCACACGCTCTTTCACCATCTACCACCCAGCATTCGACCTCATATTCTGATGCACAGATGGCCGCTCAAGAGCTGCCACCTCCTTCCAATTCTTGCAGCTGAGCCAGGGCAACAGCCATTGCAGAGAAATAAAAAGACCCTTCCTTTCAGATGTGATTATTTAGAGTATTCTGTAAAACAGCAAGCTTTTCAATCATAAGGAAATCTAAGACACCTACCTGGTGCCGGTGGAGGCTTTTCACTTAACGGAGGTTTCTCATCCTGGGGAAGGAACCATGAGTAACAAGTCAGAGGCTGGACATCTTCTAAAGAGCAAGCTGGCACAGGCAGCAGGTCATGCTGGCACAGCTGGCCACCAGCGGGTTTCGGAGGCTGGCAATCATGCAGGACACTGCCCTCCTTCTCCCCAGGGAGCTGCCAGTGGGCTTGAACCACCCGAGGGGCGTCACCTCTGCCTCAGCAGCGTCACTCCCTCCAGTCTCCACCACCGGCTCCCTCCACACTAAGGATTTCAGCACTAAGGGTTTTCTTCATCTTTATTTTTGCTCTCGCCGTTCTTAGTTTGTTCTGTGTTTCTTACAAATGCATTAGTCCCCAGGGGTCTTCAGCCCCTGGAAGGTGCCAGCACAGAACGGGAACCCCTGCACAGCTGTCTCAAACGTGACAGACCGCTGGCTCCTGTCTCAAAGCATGTGGTGAGCTGCCATGTTGAGCAGAGATGTACAAAGTCAACACCACCCAGGCTGCTTCTCGTTGGGATATGCAAAAAAGGCCCGTGAACTGCAGTATCTATTTCAAAATGCTGTCAAAACAATCTAAGCAGAGGCTAATGCATAAAATAGCGCCTGTGGCGAGCACTGGAATTCCGACCCTCCCTCTACTGTGTATGAAGAAATATACTGGCCAGACGGGGTTAACAGAAACGGCCCCATAGACTCGACTATCAAGCGGCACCAAGGACCTGTGCCCACCGCCACCCCTTAGTTCCCTCTCTGAATTCTCAGACCCCGTCTCTCAGTCCTAAACTCAGTGGAACGGAAAGGCTCTGAACTTGAGTTATTTTTCCCTTAACATACTTGTGTGACAATCATTTCCGATTTCTGCTGAAAAAGAAGACAAGGTTACAAATTAAAGAATGTTTTAATTTTTAAACACCCATGGCATGGCAAAACTAAAAACATAACTTAGAACTACTCCTTGTTTGCAAATTAGTTCTAAAAACTGCCTATCCATGTAAAAAATACCTAAGTGGTTTCTAGTCCCCCAGTTTAAAGCATGCCTTCTGTGGGAAAGCGCTCCGCTGGGGAGATGCTTGAGAGGAAGGGTGGAAATCTTTTATTATTTATCTTATTACTGAGATAAAAGTTTTTTAAAATAATCTTACCTTCAAATTCAGGATGGAACGCCGGTGACCTGATATTTTAAAAGAAGAGAGAGAACGTTTTAAAACAAATATAGAAATTTGACATCTATCGCTTCTCGGCCTTTTGGCTAAGATCAAGTGTAGAAATTTAACATCTTAGAAAAGTATAATCATACAGGACAGGGAGGCTGCACAAGGTGACACAATAAGTGGGCCTGAGCCACACAGGGAACGAGACACATCTACCTGTCACGCTCATTTCTGATCAGGGCTGTGCTTCTGAATTCATGTCTTTACAGAGAGACCCTGGGCCACTCCCCACCTTATGTATGTCTCTGTCTGTCTGTCATCTCTTTCTCACATACACATGCTGAATTACATATGCCATTCCCCAAATGGTTTGAGCCGCTACTCTCCTCCTAGCAGTTGCACTCAAATTGGTAGAAAAATTGTTGTTTCTTGAAATAAACTGTCAAACTACCTCAGTGGTACAGATGAAACAATCCTGCCCAGTTACTCGTTTTTCTTATCTTTGTAATTCAGGCTTCACATGAAGAGAGAGGTCTTACAGCTATGTGTACCATTTGTTGTAGCATAAAGATGAACATCTGGGTTGCTTTTAACTTTCTGTCCTGGAAAAAGTACAGCCAGAGCGCCCCATGGAGGCAGAGATGGCAAAGCGTCGTCTCATCTACTTTGGACATGTTGATAGGAGAGGCTCTTCCTTGGAGAGGGATATCATGCTTGGAAGATGGAGGGTCAGCAAAGGAGAGGACGACTCCAAAAGAGATAGACTGACACAGTGCCGGGGCTCAAGTATGTCAGAGATGATAAGGACGGCACAGGACAGGACAGGGTGCAGGTCGGTTGTTCAGAGGGTCCCCTATGAATCATACTTGATTCTGTGGCATCTAACAACAACTTTGAAGAGCAAAAATAACTGGCTGACAGTGAACTAGAAACAAGTTCGGAAGGTCATATGAGGAGAGAAACTCTAAAGAATTCAGAGAAACAAAAGTACCTGAAGATGCGTAAAAGATCATTCAATCTACTCACTGGTTGATTAAAATGAGGATTACGTGAACAACCCATCATTGAAGATCTTAATTTTGACCAAAAAAAATCATCTTAACCAATTGTTTTTTATTAAATCACTTTGGTCCTGTGTTCTACACAGGCTGGTGAAATCCTGCCCCATCCCTTAAGTCCAAACTAACGCTGCCTTCTCTCACCAGCAGATGAGGCTAATTTACACAGGATTATGCTGAGTCAAGGATCAGCCCCTTGGCACCTAAACATACCATTTCAGTCAAAACATTATGCCTTACAGGTGTGATTCTAATGACCTGATGAGTTTTTGTTCTTGTTGATTGTTCTTGAATCAGAACTGACTCAGAGTTGACCCTCTGGTGGGTTTTCAGAGGCAATAAATCACACGGAAGATTTCCCACTGTCTTTGTTCCTCAGAAGAGCTGGTGGATTCAAACCACCTGTTTTGGGATGGCAGTACAACTCCTTAACCACTAGGCTACCGGATCTGAGGAGAGAGGCAGTAAAGGAGGACTGAGTACCACCCTCAAGCCTCTCGCTGGCAAATGACAGAGTGGAGAACTAACATTAACAGCCAGGTTATTTAACGTGTTATTCTGATGTGTTGTTCAAGCCCTACCCACATTACATTCCCCAAAAAGCTTCTTAAAAACACGGGTCTCTGCCCATACCAAATGAACTAGAAATCAGGTTATGCGTCATTTTCCACAAACACCTAGATGCTTTAGTGCACACTACAAACAGACGTCATATGAGCAAAGTGGAGGGTCAGAGAAAGAGAAGAAGACTGTCAAGAAGACAGACTGACACAGAGACCAACAATGAGCTTGAGAGCATGGTGGGGATCATGGTGTGTCGCCGGACAGGGCAGGCTTCAGGCCTGCTGTTCACAGGGTCAGTCAGTGAACAACAAACTAAGAACCACTGAAGACGTCACACCGCCTCCCAACCACTCCTTGTGGTCTAAGTGAATTTTTATAAGTCATGCCAGTAATTGCTGTATTGTCTCTAAGACTCGATCCCTTTCTTGCTCGCCTGTGATAATGGAATAGTCGACCACGTCATTTGGCACCGTGATAAACTTCGTCAGTAGAGGGTGCTGGAGGACAATGACTAGGAAGGGGCTCTGCCGACTCCAGGGAGCGCTGGTGGCTTGTGGTTGTCAAATACAACTCCTAGCAATCCTATGAACAACAGACCTTCACCCTGACCTCTCCTGTGCCATCCTCACCATCTCCGACACACTTGAACCCACTGCTGTGGCCACCGTGTCTCCCCATCTCCATGGGGTCTACCTGTCCAAAGATGAGATGACACCTTGACATCCTTGAACCCCAGGAGAAGTCTGGCTGCAATTTTTCCAAGTTAAAAGCACCCCAGATATTCACCTTTTCGCAACAATTCTCTGTCCTCAATTGCACTACCAATGCAAACATTAGCAGTTTGAATCCATCCACTCTGCAGAAGAAAGATGGGCAATTTCCTCCCATGAGATTTAGTGTCTCTGAAAACCTGCTGAAGGGTCAGCTATGGGTCAGTTCTGATGGTGCATAATGACAACACCTGTTTCCAATACTCGATCTGTTCTACTGTTTGTGCCACATGCTCACTTGTGAACGATGCACACTTGCTAACACAGACTCCTGGGAACTATTTCTTTAGATATTCAGCAGCAATGTCCAACATCTGCCCATGGGTGCCCAGAACCCTGTTTCAAGAGGCAGCTGCTCAGAGTGCTCTGTTAGGAGGAAACTTCAGGAATTCCTCTGTAGCAGACTGGAGGCATGGCTGCCTCCTCTCCAACATATCTGTGCCAGCCGTGGATGAGACTCCAGCAAACAAACATTTTCTTCCCAGGTGCTCTGCATCAGCCTTAGAGGTGGGGGATGTTCTGTCTGCTGTCCCTGTGTCTCCAAACTTTCTTACCCCTTAGTAGGTAATCCTAGTAGCTTAGTGCGAAGGAGTTCCAAGTTCAAAGCTACCAGACACTCCACGGGAGAAAGACGGACAATCTCTACTCAGGTGATTTACTGCTTCCAAAAAACCTCTGGAGGGTCAGTTTTGAGTGGGTTCGACTTAACAGTGTTGAAGATTGTTCAAAGTGGCTTTCCTAGGCATTGAATTTGACTTTGCCATGTAGACGGACAGGAATATGTGAATGGGCCGTGTGACCTGAGAGTGTGGAAACTATCCGGTAATATCATTAATGTCACACGCAATCAAGATCCTGCTGAAAATTATCCAAAAACTACTGGAACACATCAACAGAGAAGTGCCAGATGTGCAGGCTGGGTTCAGAAGATGCCATGGCACGAGGGACATTACAGCCAATGTTAGAGGGATCTTAGGTGAAAGCAGGGAGTACCAGAGGAATGCTAATCTGTGTTTTACTGACTATGTGTGGATCACAATAAACTCTGGCTAACTCTGAAAAGGATGGGAATCCCAGAACACTTGATTTTGCTGATGTGAAACCTATACGTGGACCAGGAGACAGCTGTCAGAACAGAGCAATGAAACACTGCATGGTTCAAAGTCAGGAAGGGTGTACGCTTGGGATGTGTCCTATCTCCATATCTTTTCAATCTATATGCAGAACAGATCATCTGAGAGGCTGGTCTCTATGAGGAGGAATGTGGCATCAAGACTGGAGGAAGACTCATCAACAACCTGTGTTATGCAGATGACACAACCTGCTTGCTGAAACTGAGGAGGACCTGAAGTACTTGCTGCAGAAGGTCAAGGACTGCAGCTATTAATATGGATTGAATCTGAACATCAAAAAAACAGAGATTCTCACCACTGGGCCAACTGGCAGCATCATGATAGATAGTGAAGAGACTGAGATTTTTAACAACTTTAGTTTGTTTGGCTCCACAATCAACACTCTTGGTACCAGCAACCAGAAAAATCAAAAGACAAATTATACTGGGAAAATCTGCTGTCAGGGACTGTGCCAGAGTCTATCTAGAGACTAAGATGCACCTGATCCATGCCGTGGACTTCACAACTACTTGACAGAGAACTTGACAGTGGCTCAGGATAATAGGCGAATTGATGCCTTTGAGTTATGGCACTGGAGAAAAGTATTGAATATACCATGGACTGCTAAAAGAACAAACAAGTCTATCCTTGAGAGAGTGAAACCAAGCTGCTCCTTGAAAGCAAGGATTCTGAAGCTCCAATTGACATACTTTGAGCAGGCTGCAAGGAGAAACCCAGTCCTTGGATGGGATGTCATGCTTGGAAGAGTGGGGGGACAGCACAAGAGAGGAAGACCCTGGATGAAATGGATCAATTCAGTGAATGGGGTAATGGGCATAGATGTGTCAGAGATGTTGATACTGGCTCAGGATAGAGCAGGGTTCAGAGCTGTTGTATACAGGGTCGCTATGAGTCAGCGTCGAATCAATGGCACATAACAACAACATATATATATTTACATATATAGATCTACCTATACACACATACACTCTAAATTGTTAAAAGTAATTACCTATTATGTGTTTAACTTTCTAGTCTGTAAGTCTGTATTATGTCTGGTTTTGAGGGTTTTTAATATCAGTTATTCTTCTATAATTAAATATACATTTTTACATTAATTTGCATATACAGACATTTTATATATACAAATGCAGATTTTCCTGTAATAATACATTGGGGGGGGGGAAAACCCCAAACCTCATAGGGTTTCTGACCCAGGTATCACAAGTCTGGCATCCTGCTTCATATATAAACTGATTGGCATAGACTTTCTCAGGGCCCAAGCACTCTGACATCCAACTAGAGCAATTATAGGTCTCCCCTGTCTGCCAGGTAGGTACTTCTCCTCTCTTCTCAAAGATGAAGAGGTCTTACAAAGATTAAAACTGCTCCTCATGTTTGCTAAGGAGTCCCCACGTGGTGCAAACAGTACCCTCCATCACCAGCCAAAAGGTCAGCGTGTTTGAATTCACTAAGAGGTACCTTTAGGGAACTCTGGCAGCCTAGTGGTGAGAAGTGCTGCCAAGCTGAAGGTACACGGTTCTAATACATCAGCTGCTCCACAGGAGACAGATGGGCAATCTCTTTCGTGCAATTTACTGCCTCTGCTGGAGGGTCAGCTGTGGCTTGGTTCCAACTTGATGGTACACAACCACAAGAAGAGACAACTCAGAAGAGAGGCGTGGTGAGCAGCTCACAGTC
The DNA here is from genome assembly GCF_000299155.1 of Elephantulus edwardii. NCBI lineage: Eukaryota > Metazoa > Chordata > Mammalia > Macroscelidea > Macroscelididae > Elephantulus > Elephantulus edwardii. The sequence goes on from NW_006399812.1 coordinate 14,878,522, forward strand.
TTGAAAGTCAATGGAGGAATCTTACTCTGCACACATACTCTGACTCCCTCCTGGGGTCGCCAGGAGTTGGAATCGACTTAACAGCAACTGTGTTATCATGCACTGAATTCTCTGTGTGCTAAATAAAATTTATAAAGACAGCTGGTGATGCAGTTACAGAACTGATCTGCTAACATGTCCATGCACTCCTTTGTTCAACAGACCTTTACTGGAGGCCCACTGAGGGCCAGCTCCTGGCTCCAGGCACTGAGGGGCATAGTCAATGTGACAGATAACTTCATTTGTTCATTCCCAATATTTCAACAAAGCCCCCCTCCCCACACACCCCTGTGCTACCCTGGGAAATACCAGGCACAGAGGGAAGCGAGCATGGAAGCCTTTCTACGGCTCTGAGCCATGAACCTCCTCCCTGGGGGTCTTCTTGTGGTTGATATAACACAAAAGGGCTCAAGGGGAGCAACGTGTGCTTTAAAGACAACCTAAAGTGTAGGTAATCCACTAATTATTGGTTATTTGCATGGGAAAGAAAATTTAGGTATATTCCTAGTCATGATCATATATTCACTATATAAGGGTTATATCTTCCCAGGTTTTAATCAGTGTTCATGACAGCATATAAAGTATGTCCATATTTTTAAACAGATTGGTTTTTACCTTTTTCTTGTGCACCCTGTGGTGTGAGAGGTGAGTCTGAAAACCTATCTTGCTCAGAAATAGTGTCATCTTCTTCACCGTCCACCTCATGGAATGATGGAGACTTTTCTGTTACCTGAAAAGAGGAAAGGCAAAAGAAAGAGTAAATACGTAAAGAAGCTACTGTTGTGATACGTGAAGTTGGTGCCGACCCGCCAGTGGGGTTTCAGAGGCTGGAAAGCACATGCGAGGAGACTGTCCATCTTTCTCCTGTGGAGCAGCTGGTAGAGTCCAACTACTTCCCTTTGGGTTGCCAGCGCGCCTCACCACTAAGCCACGAGAGCTCCCCTTACAGACGTCACTGACATGAAATTTTTCTGAACAAACTCTAATGTCCTATTTCCTACCTTCTCCCTTCTACTTCTCTCCTCAAGATGCTTGTCTTAGTGAGACACAAAAGGACCAAGCCTGACAGGGATGGATGAGGGAAAAGGCAGAGGAGCAACGATCTTGCCAGGCAACTTCTGTTAAGTTGTGGAGAGCACCAAGCCCCACCCAGGACACCCTAGCAGATTCACTTCCTCACTCCTGCCAGGGCCCAGCCCACGAGAAGGGGCCGCCCTGGAACTGCTCAGCAGGGCAGCCACGATACCCGACCAGGGGAATGAGCCTGCACTATTCACCTCCAAGGGGGGACCGGAGTGGGTCTGTGGGGAGTTCCACTGCTGACCAAAGGTCGTACCTCCATGGTGGCTTGAATCCACTAGTGACTGTGGGAGAAAGATGGACAATATCTTCTCGTGTGATTTACAGACTCAGAAACCTGCTGGAGGGTCAGCTGGGAGTTGGTTCTGCAATGGCTTTGACTACTTTCTGGTCTGAAGAGGGGCAAGGTGGCACAATGGGTTAAGTGTCGGGGTGCTGACTGAGAGGTTGGGAGTTAAGACCCAACCATATCCATGGTGGGGGAAAGAGGAGGCAGTCTTTCCCCATAAAGAGTTACAGTCTCAGACTCTTCTGGGGCGTTGCTATGAACTAGCATCGCCTCAATAACAGACAGATGGGGGATGGGTTTAGTTGCTTGAAAGGGGACGAGAACCTCTAACCAGCAGTGTCAGACCCATATCAATGACACTTTGGTGCAGACAACTGCGTGGGAGAAGGCTATGTACATATGTTACAAATGTCACTGATGGGATGGAACCCTTCCTTCTCTGTGAGAATCTTCTCGGTGGACATCAGTGACTGGTCCCTTAAGAGATCACAGTGGGCCACAGAGCAGACTTCTCCTGAGGAAAAGGGGACACTGCGACAAGCAGACGGCTGAGAGGCAGGGATGGGCTGCCTCCGTTAAGAGCAGTGAACAAGCAGCCAGCGGTCTGTGTAGTAAACTATGACGGGGTTGCTCTGGGTGGGTCTCTCCTGTTATCTCCGTTCGCTAACAAAATCCTTCTTGTGTGATAATCTTGACTTAGCTGTGTTTCCGGCAATGGAAGGGCCATCTCCCAGGCTGACAAGGGGTTGGTGGCAGTGACCATCAAGAGGCCTCTGGGAAAGGACATTTCAGTGTAGACAGGATGCTGGAGGTAGTCGCCATGAGGAGCAAGAGAAAACCTAAAAGATATTGTCTCCTACTCTCAGTTGGTGGCTTAGTGGAAAGGAGTTGCATTGTCAACCCAAAGACATGCGGTTCAAATCCACCAGCTGCCCCAAGGGAGAAAGATGGACAATCTCCTCCTGTGGGATTTACTGCCTCTGCCTCTGAAAACCCACTAGAGAGACAGTTATGAGTCAGTTCTAAATCGACAGTACATAACAATACTAAGTCTATCATTTAGAGAAGTAAAAAGGAAACTTTCTCTTTGGAGAAAACTGCCTTATTTGATATATCAAGCTGATGTTTAATATGTCAAAGAGATATTAAGCTATTCACTATTACCAGGTGAATGTAAGAATGATAAAAATATTCTAATATAATCATAAAGATAGCCTAGTTTGGACAACTGTCAGTATGTGTTATCACTAAAGCAGATCACATGTAAACAAGAGGACCCAGCACAGCAAAGGACACAATCACAAATGCTTTATGCCGATGAAGCCTCACATGGAAACAGCCAGTAACTACCAGTAAATGAGTGAGATGGAATACAATAGTCACACGTTGTATTATATACAACAATATGAACTATTGCTACACACAATGACCAGAGACTCTCAAAACCTATTCTGTATGATTGAATTAACATCCTTTCTCGAAGATGCAGACCCATCCAAGTGACTGGAGTCAGGACAACAGTTGTTGCTGTGTGCCGGCAGTCAGCAGTGACTCACTGTGCCCTCCTTTACGATACAGCCGATCCGGCACCATGCTCGCAGCCTCTGCTGGGCTTGAGTGCACGGTTGTTAGCACTAGGGGAAGCAATGACCAAGAAAAGGAACAAAGAGAAGTTCCTGCGGGGCTAATACGGTTTTTTTTTCTCCTATGTAAGTGGTTATTCTGTGAAAAGTCATTAAACTGTACATTTAGGATTTGGGGTTTTTTATTGTGGGTGTGTATTTACCCTCATAAAGAATTTGTGAAAAAAAAATAACATAAAAAAAAGAATTTGTGATACTATTCTACAAATAAAACTATAATCCAAAAGGTTAATTTAAAACTTATTTTTTAAAAATTCTCAAATAGCACTGACTGTGACAATTACCTTTGGCAGCTAAGAAATCTGTTTGGGTACTGGAGTAAGAAGAGATGGTGAGATATCATCTCACCCCAGTCAGAATAGCAAAATTTAACAGAACAGCAAGCAACAAATGCTGGCGAGGTTGTGGAAAAACTGGAACCCTTACTTTTAACTTGTTAGTTCAATTTGTGTCTTCTAGGCTGCAACACTTCCATGATACATTTTCAAGGATATGAACAAGTACGGCTAAGCACAATTGATAACAGTGCATCTAAATTCCAAAATCAATCTCCATAATAGTCTATGTGTTTCCTACTGCCAAGGGGGCCCTTTAGAGTAGTGAGAGAAGATCTTCACCCTGAAACCTACAGCGTCTCTTTTCAGCAGGAAGTAGCTAAGAGAATACACCGTCCCCTTTTCCTTATGAATCAAGGTGAAGTCTCTCTCAGGGAGGAGTGATAGGGAATGGCAAAGGACACAATGACAAAGGAAATTAATCAGAACTGGCTTTGACAAGCACTGTGGCAATTGGACAATTAAAGCAGACTTTCAAGGGGGGGGGAAGAACGAACTGGGGAGGAGGGTAGAGAAAATCGTGCAACAATGAATGAATGAAAACCCAAAATCTCTGTAAATGTTCATTAAAATTAATAAAATTTTTTTTAAAAAAAGAAAAACTGGAACCCTTATTCACTGTTGGTGGGAATGTAAAATGGTGCAACCACTGTGGAAGGCAGTGTGGTGCTTTCTCAAAAAAGTTGCAAATAGAAATACCATTTGACCCAGCAATTCCACTACTGAGAATATACCCCAAAGAGACCATAACTGCCACCCAAGCAGATATATGTACACCCATGTTTATCGTGGCTTTGTTCACAATAGAAGGGAGTTGGAAACAACCTAAGTGCCCATCAACAAACGAATGGATAGAGAAGCTGTGGTATATTCACACAATGGAATACTATGCTGCATTGAAAAACAAGGAACTCATGCAATATTATCAAAAGGACAAATACTGCATGGTGCCACTGCTGTAAAACAGGACTGCCCTCAGGGTTGGGGGTAGATTGAGAAGGATGGGTTCGATAATGTATACTGCATTGAAACAGATGAGAGAGAAAATTGTTTAAAAGGGATATGTGATTAGGTATTTTCGTCATGACAGGAGTCCAGAGCAAAGGCTGCATAGTGGAGTGGACCTATGGGGAGGGTTTGTAAAACAATGAAACAATTTCTCTTTTACTTTTCCAAGAGGGTAGTGTACTGGGGGGGAGGGTTGGGAGGGGAGAAACACGCAACAATGAATGAATGGAAATCCAAAGTCTCTGTAAATTTTCATTGAAATTAACAATAAATTTTAAAAAAAAAAAGGCGAGATGGTGAGGACAGTCCGCCCACACCCTACATCAGCCACGCCAGGTCTGCACCACGTGTCTTTACGGTCCTTTTCCTGCTATTTGGATAGTATATGAACTTGCATATTAAAGAGTGAAATGTTTATGCAAGGGAAAAAAAGAGTTTAGCATCTAAATTAGTAGAAAGAAAAAGAATAACTGGGGGAAAAAACCACAAAAATGGAAAGGAAAAGAAATGTACAAAATAACAGGACAAGTAGAATGCATAAAGTAAGCATTTTTTTTTTTTTGCTGACAAAGGAGCAAAGGCAATTTGCCATCAAGTCGGAGCTGACCCATAGCTGACCCTCCACTGTGTTTCCAAGACTGTAAAGGGCACAGGAGGAGACTGCCCACCTTCCCCCCTCGGATCTGGATTCGAACCACCAGATAGGCAAGACCTATGGGTTGGCAACGCCAGTCTCTACAGACTATGTCAACTAAGCTCCCTGTTTAGTCACTGTAACAGATTCATTATTGAGTTAGGACACTTAGAAATCTCATTTCATTAAATATGTCACATTCATTTCTTAAAAGAGGAACATTTTGCTCATTTAACACATTTAGGAATATATAGACAGTTTTTTAAAAAAAAGATGTATTTCCAAAAATTATTACTGACAGGCACAAGCTCTATAAAAACAAACTTCAGTTCTAAAGGGGGCGAGTGGTCACCCTAGTCTGATCCCAGACTCTGCCACGGGGGCCGGAGGGCAGTTGAGGTGAACAACCCTGGAGGGCAAGTGGTTTAGACTTTGTTCACAACACACACTCAAGAGAACCCAGTAGGTGCCTGTGAACTAGCGAGCCCTGCGGGCTCAGTGGTAAGGAACCGAGCTGTCAACACAAAGGCACAAAGGTGGTTTGAATCCCCTGCTCCACACGAGAAAGATGGGAAGTGCCCTCTGTGTGATTTAGTCTCTGAAGACCCACTATAGGGTGAGCTACGGGTCAGTTCTGGCTGTGGTACACAACAACAAGTGAACTGCCCAACACAAATTCTCAGAAAAGGTCAATGGCTGATAGGTCTTCATCTCACTGTTATCCTCCCTAGGTGGGGAAGGAGCCTTTTTTTTTACCCTTCATCTCAAGGCTGTGGCAAAGTGAAATCCCTTCTCAACTTAAGGGACCTTTTATACAGGCCATCCGTTTTTGCTTTGGCCAGGACAATTTGGAGCCTCTTCAACTGCTCTCAGTTACTAGAAGTCCAACTCCAGCCCCTGGGAAGGGCTTTTCTGTTGTCTGGAATGTAGGGAATCATGAAGAATAAACAGCATACACACACTGGGCAGGGCGGGGCAGGGGGGTGGTGACAGTAAACGCAAACAACCACTTTAGAGAACAACTCGGCCTCATCCAGTATGGTCCGGAACAAGCAGGTGCCTGTACCAGGGGCAAAGAAACCACCTACATGCTCATTAGTAGCTGAGGTGAGAAGCAAATTACCTTGGTAACCTCACTGTAGTCGCAAAGCTTTCTACAAAGAGGGGAAATTACTGGTGGTATTTATGTAACTGGAAAATTGAAAATAAAAAAATTGCATTGTATTTATTGCCTGACACGTCGTCACTGTAGTAAGAGATTAAAGACCACACACAGACCTTAATAATTAATAATATAGCCTAAATTTATAAAAAGAGGATAAGTCATGGAGGGAATTGGAGTTGGGGATGGGCAGAGCACAAAGAAAATATCGTCCATAATGACAAATTGGTTTCATTTATTAAAAAAAAAAATTAAACACACACACACGCATAGAATGACTTGTGGCACAGCCCTGCTGCAGTCAGGGGGCTCTCCAGACCTGAAGGGCAGAGATGCCAAGCCCAGGTGGATGGGGAACCACCTTCAGGCCTGTTTGGTGAAACAGTGACAGAAGTCAAGGAAAACATCCTCACTGTCCTTTGGCATAGATGGCTATTCAGTCGGAGAAACAAAACTGCACAGACTCCAGTCTTTTCAGGAAGTAGAGTCCTGGCAGCTAGTTTCACGGATGTAGGAAATCCATTTGTGGATCAAACTAGTCATTTAGTTAATACACCTAGAAATTCTAGAAGAAGAAGATGATGTTGATACAAACTGAATTTCAATAATCTTAGATTTTGCACCAATAACAGCGCCACAAACAAACAGATCTGCTTCAAAATGAAAAGGAAAGCAACAATGAAACTGCCATAAATCCTTTTTCTTGAAAAGATTTGATTTCTCAGAAAGAAGAAGCTGAAGTCAGACCACCATCACTGAGTATGAGGAGGACACAGAAATGGATCAGAGACAAAAGAAAAAGTCTACTCTTACTGACTTCCAGGAATGAAAAAGACGCTAAGCAGAAGTTTGGATTTCTTCACTTCCGGTCTTTGGAGAAGACCAGGGCCAGAGCAGGGACATGGAATCCCGGCAGGAAAAGTGACAGCAGACAGATTTCAGAATGGAGAATCTGTACCTCATCACAGTCCCGATTCCTGGGGTCCCCTGGTCCACACCGTCACTCCATGAGCAGAAACAACCGGAGGCGGGTTCTTTACCACCAGTGGCTTTACTTCCTGAGCAGATTCTCCAGCCTTCTTTCCACAATAACTTTCTGAACCAGCTCAAATCACACAGGCAAAGTGCAAAAAGCCTTTAGGGAAGGGAGAGACAGCTTCCCAATGAGAAGGATCAGCTCAGCCCTTCTGTTCCACCACCTGCCTTTTTCCCTCTTGTACAGTGAATTAACACAGTCCTTCCATCCACAGCTTTCCATTTTTGTCATTTTAGGCTCTTTGTCTTAAGACCTCACTCGAGAATGAGGTGTTTAATGAATTAAGGAGACTGGACTGGGGTGGGATATAAGCCCTACCCTACTAGAAGGTGTTAACCAAAACCTCTATGTTCATGGAAACTCAGTGCTTTCCTGGTTTGGGACAAAGCATTTAACCTAATTCCACTGTACCAACAAATGAAAACTGAGAGCCTGCAGGATCCTGGCCCACCACTCACCAGTCTGCAGCATCAGCCCACATCACCCACAGTTACGTGAGCTATTTCCCTGATGGGTTCTGCATTTCTTTGACTGTCCAGAATGATATACAACCTAAAAGTCATAGACAGGAATGTCAATCTCTGTTCCATAGGAAATTATTTTTTTCCATAGGAAATTATTAATTAATTTCTCTAATAGCCACATTTCAAAGAAACATAGTGCAATGAGTTAAAAAAAAGCAAACAACAAATGCTGGTGAGGTTGTGGAGAAACTGAAACCCTTATTCACTGTTGGTGAGAGTATAAAATGGTGTAATCACTATGGAAGGCTGTATGGTGATTTCTCAAAAAGTTGGAAATAGAGATACTATCTGACCCAGCAATTTCACTACTGGGAATATACCCTAAAGAAACCAGAACTGCCACTCAAGCAGACATATGCACACCCATCTTTATTGCTGTTTTGTTCATGAAAGCAAGAGTTGGAAACAACCCAAGTGCCCATCAACAAACGAATGGACAGAGAAGCTGTGGTATATTCACAAAATGGAATACTATGCTGCACTGAAAAACAAGGAACTCATGAAAGATTATGCAAAATGGATGGCCCTGGAGGACATTATGCTGAGTGAAATATCTCAGTCACAGAAGGGCAAATACTGCATAATGTCACTGCTATAAAACAAGACTGACATGGGGGTTGGGGGTAAACTAAAAAAATGGGAAATAAATAATGTACACAGCATTGAAAGAGACGAGGGAGAGAACTGTATAAAAAGAATATATGGTTAGGTATTATTGATATGACAAGAGTCCCGAATAAGAGTTGCATAGAAAAGAGGTCAGGGGGTGAGGATGAATGTATGACAATGAAAAAACTTTTTTCCCAAAGAAAAAAGGGAACTGGGGGGAGGGGGGATAGGGAGGAAAATGTGTAATGTAACAATGAATGAATGGAAATCCAAGTTCTTTATAAACTTACAATAAAATCTCAATTAAAAAATTTGAAAAAAATGCACCTATATAAGTGCTACTGTTGCTGCTCAAGTGGGTTCCAGCAAATCCCTATGCCAATTTTTTCTACCACCTTCACTGTTTCTCATGAAGACAAGCAGAATCTTGGGAAAAGAAAACTGAGTAAATCTAGGTGTACAATCTGTACTAACAGAGAAGCTGATCTGAAGAAATGAACTCGACTCTGCCAACACTGTTTTCATCAGGATGGACTGGCCAATGGCCATGACTATAAGCCTGGGGGAAGTGCTTGAAACAGTGTCCTGATGACTGAAGGTTAGTATAAGAGGTTCTGTTGTCAAAATTGAGTTAACAAAATTGTTCTTAATGGAAAGAGGTTAAAGGCATTCCCTTTAAGAACAGGAACTAGGCAAGGATGCCCACTATCACCTCTTTTATTCAATATTGTTTTGGAAGTCTTAGCAATAGCAATAAGACAAGAGAAGGGAATAAAAGGTATCCAAATAGTCAACGAGGAGGTAAAATTATCC
>NW_006399812.1:14888868-14901576 GCF_000299155.1 Elephantulus edwardii
AATAGCAAAATTTAACAGAACAGCAAGCAACAAATGCTGGCGAGGTTGTGGAGAAACTGGAACCCTGATTCACTGTTGGTGGGAGTGTAAAATGAAACTAGGTTTTTTATTCTTCCATTCTTTCACTTTTTCAAAAAGCTTTTGCACATTTTTACGGATATATACCGTCTTAGAAGTCTCCTTTTCCAATTTAATTTAAGAAAATACTAACTGAATGCCAACAGTTACGTTTTGATTTTGAAATTATTTTGTACCATTGAAGGAGTGAGGTACACAATTTTTATATCTTAGTAAGTTTGATTTAATTGTACTTCATAATAAACCATGCCAGAGAATAAAATTTGAAATTAAAGTTAAAAAAAAAAGGAATGCTTCACAAATTTGTGTGTCATCCTAGCGCAGGGGCCATGCTAATCTTTGTATCTTTCCAGCTTTAATGTATAAGTGCAGCCAAAGTGAGCACAAGTGATACATATTTTCTTTTTATAGTGAAAATATACTTTTTTAATAAAAATACAATTGTTAGGCAGCTCTGGTGCCCTAGTGGCAAGAAGCTGCACTGCAATCCCAGAGGTATGCGGTTCGAATCCACTAGATGCTCTGCTGGAGAAGGAGGGACAATCTCCTCCTGTACCAGTCAGATCTGATTTAATGGTACACACACAAAAAATAAATAATAATAAAAAAACCCAAAACAATAGTTGCTATTAATATACCAGTGCACGGTGTTCCAGAGAAAGAAAACACAGGCATTTTACAAAAGTTTTCATTTGCCTTTTCAAGTAATTATAAAGAAAAATGTTCCAAGTCTGTTCAACATTACTGCTTAAGGTGTTGAAAAAGTTTTTTCTCATGATAAAAATACAATTTTAGTGGTTCTAAACTTGACAATACTACAGGGTGGAAGGTGATACATTTTTAAAAGCAACTTTTAAGATGTATATACCATGGAGTCAGAACTGACTGACCCATAGCTGACCCTCCAGAGGGTTTTCAGAGGAGGTAAACCACATGGGAGGAGGCTGCCTACTGTCTCCTGGGGACTGGCTGGTGGATTTGAACTGTCAGTCTTTGGGTTAGAGGTGCAACTCCTTACCACTAAACTACCAGAGCTCTCTTAAAACCAACTAGAAGAGGAAAAAGATCAGAAGACTCAATTGTATCAGTTAGGGTTTCTGCAGATACAGGAACACAGCCCCAGACTTTTAATTTTAAACAACGGGACAGTCTTGTAGTCCTGTTGAAAACACTCCTCAATTGAGAAGTTTTACATTTCCAGAAGATTATACAGAGAGAAAGTTTTCAGAAATGCAGCATAAGTGAATTCTTCCAAGTGGTGAAAAAACCCCACTAGATCTTGGTTACTTTATTCTACCTCAAAAGATTTTTACTGTGCTGCAGACTCTTTGAAGAAAGCTAAAAAATCATCTGAAGAATAAGAACGGATGCACAGACTGGCATCCTGTATCACGTATTCTTAGTAAATGTGAAGAAAGTGAAGTACATGTAAATAATAACATTAAGTATTCAAAATGGAAAACGGATTTTAGGGGAAAAAAGCTGTGGAAACTAAAAAACAGAGACCATGTAAAGATGAGAAAAATGGTGATGCATGACTGTTATACACATGATATACCTGATATGGCTTTTGACAAATTTAAGCCATATTTTGCTCAAAAAAAGCACTAAATATACTTTTATTTGAACAAATCAATGCCCAGTTACACTGAGCTGGTTCATTTGTATTTTATTGACATTTATAATAATTTTGTTTTCAGTTAATTTAGAAATGTTTCATGTTTACTGTGTCAGAACTATAAACATAAAGAGCATGTATTTTAACAAATATAAGAAATGTTCAAACAAAAATATATTACATTTCTAAAATGGATTTTTTTCTTTTTTAAATCTGAAGAACATTTATCCAAGCGTGTCATTCTTTCTGAAGACAGGAAACACTAATGTGTTCCATTAATTCCTACTTTTCTAATTGTGCTAGAGGATGGGCAATCTCCTCCCCTGCGATTTACTGCCTCTGAAAACCCACTGGTGGGTCAGCAAGGAGTCAGTTCCAACTTGACAGCACGTAAGCACACCCTCACCACCACCCCCATCTCCACTCCCCCCACCCCCTCACCATCACCCTCACCACCACCCTCACCACCACCACCACCAGCACTCTAGTCTCATTCTCCTGAGGATAAACAGGAGAGCAAGCTTAACTCCTGGAAAATCACTGGGTGAAACAACTCTACCTGTACCACCAGTCAAACGCCTAGGATGAAGAAGGCGTGTGCACTCAAGATGGGATTCACATGGGCCTGTTGCAGTCCGGCCACCAGCACCTCCTCTGGGTTCAGATCAGTCATTTATTTGCCTGTTCCAACTGTTCAGAAATCTAATTTTGCATGTGAGTATGTATGTTCAAAAGGAATGATTAATTCATGAAAAGTAAGAATTAGCTCATGAACTAATCTAAATATTGTATCTAAAGACTGCTCGTAACAGCCTCCCCAAATCCATTTAGAATGTGGTTCAATAACACCGAGTACATGGCTTTCTACGAAGATGGCGCCGAAAGCAAAGAAGGAAGCCCCGGCCCCTCCCAAAACCGAAGCCAAAGCAAAGGCATTAAAGGCCAAGAAGGCAGTCCTGAAGGGCGTCCACAGCCAAAAAAAAAGAAGATCCGCACGTCATCCACGTTCCGGCGGCCTAAGACGCTGAGACTCCGACAGCAGCCCAAATACCCCCGGAAGAGCGCTCCCAGGAGAAACAAGCTTGACCACTATGCCATCATCAAATTTCCCCTGACCACTGAGTCAGCTATGAAGAAGATAGAAGATAACAACACACTTGTGTTCATTGTGGATGTCAAGGCCAATAAGCACCAAATTAAACAAGCTGTAAAGAAGCTCTATGACATTGATGTGGCTAAGGTCAACACTTTGATTAGGCCTGGTGGAGAGAAGAAGGCCTATGTTCGACTTGCTCCTGATTATGATGCTTTGGACGTTGCCAACAAAATTGGGATCATCTAAACTGAGTCCAGCGGGCTAATTCTAAATGAAATAAATTTTTCTCACCATAAAAAAAAAAAAATAACACCGAGTACATGGATAAGCAACGTAAATGTAACTGTGAGTCTGTGAGTCTATATGCATATGAGTCGCCACAAGGAACATGTTACAGGGACTGTGGAAAAGGGAGAAAGAGAAAAGAAAGGATGGTGCTCTTATTTGTCATTAGAGAAATGGCTCAGTCTTGCTTCCAAAACCGAGGGAACACCAAGACCAGGATGAGCAGAGCAGCTGGGAATTGGGGGTGAAGCAGGGCTCCTTCAACCCGGCCCCTCCTCAAGCTTCTCCTGGGTGACAGGATCACGAAAGGAACCCATCCCTTTGGGTGTCTGAGGGAAGAAACAGCCTGATAAAAGGCTGATAATGTCAACAGATATTAGCTACTACTAAGACCTACTATTACTATTAAGAAGCTACTATCACAGCCCTAGTGGTACGGTCTGTAGGGAGCGGGGCTGCGAACCCAAAGGCCTGTCGGTTTGAATCTTCTTGAGAGAATGGTGGACAATCTCATCCTGTGCAACTTGCAGTCTGAAAAACCCGCTGCAAGGTCGGCCATGAGCAGGCTCCAGTCCCAAGACAATGAACTGGTTTTGGTTTTGTATTGAGATACATATTACAATATTCCTCTTAAGAGACCAAAATACAATGAAGAGTTGCAACCTGCAGACTGTTAAGGCCGAGACAATGAGGTTTTGGAGCTGGGTTACCAACACTGGAAAGAAATCTATGGAAGAACAAGGTGACTTTTGCTTTTGTATTTCAAAGCAAAGTCTTTTGTTTTTGTCTTTGAATCAGCACCCCTTTGACCACTGTCCCTCAGTGTCCCCAGTGTGTGGCAGAGCCAGGAACAGAAGCTACATTTACATTTCAGCCTAGTTAGAGGGAAACACAAGTCTGAACACATTTGAAAAAGTAAACACCAGAGCAAAGTCTATCAAAGGTAGACCAGAGAAGAGAAAACCCTTACTAATGTACTCTAGTCAACTCTGCCTCAGAGGAAGAGAAACCAGGGCGCTACTTAGCGACAAGAATGGTGAATCTTTGTCTCACATACTTGGGGCATGTTACCAGGAGGCGCCAGTCCTTGGAAAAAAGACACCTTGCTGGGAAAGGTGGAGGGGTCAGAGAAAGAGGTGAAAACCCTCAACAAGACAGACTGGCACTGCGACTGTAACAACAAGCTCACACGAATCATGGATGATGAACATGGTGCACGACAGGACAGAGTTCACATCTGCTGTCACTGAACCACTGTCAACTCAAAGGCACGTAACAATACAATTTACTGCAAGTTACCAACTAACAAGGCACAAAAGAAACCCAGAAAATGAAAATAACCTGATTTTTGTGTGGCACAGTGTACACCGCCTCACTGATCATCCTCACTGCTTTGTGAGCCCTGGCATTCCCCGGCTCCTCGGAGCTGGAAGACAGGTGCGTGTCGATGTCCTCTTCCTCCTCGCAGCCCAACGATGCAAAGGACGGTAAAGAAGTTCCTCTTCCCATCTCATTCTGCCAAGTTGGTCTATATAAAAACAGCAAAGGGCAACCAAACCACTTCACACCGCAATATGTGTATCCATGAAATGCGTTCTCCCTATCCCCATCACAAGAGCATTTTAATGATGAAAAATACAGACCAAATAATCCCACTACACTATCTTTGCAAACCCTAGGCATTACTTTCTATTGTTCCTTTAAATTTTTCTAGCTCTTACCAATGTATAATATACAAATTGACTTGTTCTTACCAAATTTTCATTATCAACATTTTTTTAGGTTAGGAATCAAGTACATACAGAAATTTTAGTTTAAAAAGTCAAAGTCATCGCTATCTAGTCAGAGCTGACTCATAGCTGACCCTCCAGTGGGTTTTCAGAGGCTGCAAATCACAGGGGAGGAGAATGCCCATCTTTCCCTTGTGGAGCAGCTGGTGGATTTGAACTGTGTGCCTTTGAACTGGCAGTGCCACTCCTTACCACTAAGCCATCAGAGCTTCCTTCTAGTTGAGTATGAGTCATAATTATCCTGCTGTGATTGTCTGTTCATACTTTTAGTCACTATCTCCTTTGATTCTAGTATACTCATTCCAATTTGAAATGACCTTTTAATTTATGAAAATTAAGACCCTGTCTTTGCACTTACTGAACTTTCCTCAGATGCTCACATATCAAGCTTCCTTTCTCTTTCTGGAAAGCTCTTTCCAGGCTCAAGCAGATCATTTCCTCACCTCCAACCTTTAACTACTTCCTAGTTGATTCTGGTACAACACTAAGTTCTTCCCTAAATCCTCCTTCCTCAAAAGGAGTCTAAACTCAGCTCAAGGAATAGAGGTAAAAATCTTAAAGAAGAAAAAATTTGTTATGCTACAAGTATCAAAGCTACGTTGGCCTAGTGGACAGAAAGTTATGCTACCAAGCCGATGGTGGGTGATTTTAATCTGCGGCCCTCAGGCCAGGTTCAAATTGTTTTCCTGTCAAACATTCTTCTAGGTGGTATAGCACTGGTCTGTGCATTGCTGTACAGAGGTAACTCGTCGTTGCTGTGATGCTGAACACTGGGACACTGATGTGCCAAACATGGTAATGGTTACCCATGATGGACAGTGTTGGCTGGAGCTTCCCAACTAAAACAAGCCTGGAAGCGGGAGCGGCATCCACTTCCGAAATGGCTTGCCTCCGGAAACTCTGTGTATGAACAGTGCTCAGGCCTTTGGTTCACAGGGTCGCTATGAGTCGTCTATAACTCGACGGCACCTAACAACAACACCTAACAAAGTAATCACTACAAATGCTTAGAAAACAAATACAAGAGAAATGGTGAAATACAATTTTCACTGTCTCATTAATGGCACTGAGATTCTTATAAAGGGCTAAAAGCAACACTATTAATTAGCTCTGTGCTACATGAAAATGATGAATACTTTAAAAAAAAAAAAATATTTAGATCAATGCTTTCATAGGTCTTCATTTAACAAAATCCAATTGGTGAGTGGAGTGTGATGCACTCGAAGAGTTGTTACTATCCCAGGACAGGGTCTCTTTGATACTTGTGATGCAACCTCAAGAACTAAGAAGAAAATCATAAATGCTCAGTTGCGCATATACACACACACACACACACACACACACACACACACACTCTCACACACCTTGCTGGCTGCCCCTCCTCCTCTCTACAAACAAACAGGGACGGTCCTTACCGAAGCCTCAGCTCTGAGGTGGTGGCATAGGGCTCGATGAAGCTGTCCTTCCCGTCATATGTCGTGTCACTCTCAGACCGAGACCTTTGGCGAGGTTGAGGAATGGCCACAGTCCGTCCAGTCAAAGTCGTTGCCAGGATGGCTGCGGCCAGAGCAGATCTGCAGACAAAAACATGTCAGTGAGGCGGTGAGATGTGATACAAACATTCCAAGTGAAACCAAACTGTCAGCACAAGAATGAATCAAGGCTCACCTTCTACTATGTACCATTGAGTCTCGACTGACTCATAGCTGACCCTCCAGCAGGCTTGCAGATGCTGAAATTGCAAGGAGATTTTCCCCCTTTCTCTCCTGGTGGAACTGCTGGGGGATTCAAACTGTCTTTGAGTTGGCTTGTAACTTTCTATGACTGGTTACTAAATGTCTACTCACTAAATGATATTTAATATCATAGATAATCCTATTTGTCTTTCACATCCACTGTATAACTGGAGTTTCCGTCATCCACACTTTTCATGGATATCCAGTGATTTGTCTGACATTTCCTAGCTTGTAGGAGGTGAAGCAGGCCTCCAACTTAGGCAGTTTGGTCCCAAATATGTCTTTTTAATTGAAATGAAAGATGAAAATTAATAAAACATGTATGGGAACTCAAGGGTGAGGGGAAAACTGAGGACAGGTAGGGGCAAAACCAGAGGGTTGCTGTTTGGTGGGAGGGGGGAGGGAGGGAGTGACGGAAACGGGAAGGATCCAGGTGAAAATACAGGGTAATGATGGGCAAGGTCCAATGGTTAATTTCATAAAGCATAATGCATGAGAATGATTGTATGAAACACAATGTGAAGGAAGAACAGTGTGAAACACAATGTATATGAACTTAAAACAAACCAATTAAAAAAACAGTTAAAAAAACTCCCACTCATCCAAACTGGTTTTTGAAGGGAGCTATAAAGCTGTGCCCTTTGAAAATGCATGCAAATTCTTAAGTAAGATATAAACAAGATGAGGTGACTGATTTACCAAAGGTAGAAAAAATAAAGACAAAAAAACCCCCAAAAATCAAATCCAAAAAGGCACTAGACAGCAGACAATGAAGGACTGTAAATGGCCGGGAACAAATGAGGTGAGCCCTGCAGTTGCCCCAGATTTACTGCCTGAAAGCCGAGGAGACCAAAGCAGCTGGAGACTGCAGAGCAGAGTGCTAAGAGGGCTGAGTTACACAAGAGAACGGGGTCCGCAGGCCTTCCCCTGAGTGTTTCCAAAGCACTCCTTAATGTGAGTGTGAGAAAACTACCCAAGGCAGAGAGAACAGTCATCCGAAAAAATTACAGAACATAGTGCCAGCCACTCACACACGGCCAGGAAAAGCACCCGTGTCTACCACACACACTGGAAGAACTCAAGTACATGGACACTGCACAGGGCATTAAGAAATAAGCGAGGGTTCTCACCAAAGGATGCTGCTCTGGGATCTGCCTAGAATCAAAGAGTTTTCAAGTAGCCTAACTGCATTCCCAAACCAAGTTCAGGAAGAGTTACAGGACTACAAAGGCTACTCCCTCTACAAAGTGAAATCTACTAAGAGAACAAACAGATTCGTCCTGGAGAGGGTGAATCCAGGCTGATCCTTGGAGGCAAGGATTCTGAAGCTCTATCTGACAAACTCTGGGCATGTTGCAAGGAGGGATTAGTCCTTGGAAAGGGCTATCGTGCTTGGAAATGTGAAGGGACAGTGCAGGAGAGGAAAACCCTGGATGAGATGGATTGATTCAGTGACTGGGGTAATGAGGGTAGGTGTGTCAAAGACAATATGGTTGGCACAGGAAAGAGCAGAGTTTAGGGCTATTGTACATAGGGTTGCTATGAATCACAAGCAACTCAACAGCACATAACAACAACAATATACCTAATCAAGGATTACCAGGCATGCAGAGACAGAAAACCATGACCCATAATGAAGAGAATAATCAATCAACTGAAATGTACCCAGAATGGAACACAATTGCTAAAATTAGTGAATGACACACCCACACTATCAGAAGATATTTCCATATACGTATCTGTATATGCTATGAAGAGATCCATATACACAGCAGGAAAAACGGGGTAAATTACGAAAACTTTTTAGCCATAACTTAACACCTTAACAGAACGAGTTGCTGGAGCTGGGAGGCCAGGATCATAGTTTTGGGAGACATTCAGGTCAACTGGCATGGCAAAATCTACAAGGACTACATCCCACTCTGTAAGTAATAACTGGGGTCTTAAAAGCTTGCATGCAGCTATCTAAGATTCAATTATTAGTTTTTTTCCATCTGGAGCAAAGAAGAGTAAAGAAAACCAATGGAGCTTATTTTCCAAGAAAGCTCAAAGTTGGGGAGATTATAGGGCTCTTGAACTCAGAGAAATCCTGATGGGGAATGTCACAGAGTTTGGATGGTGTTTTGTTTGAGCTTCTGGGCCTGAGAGTAGCAGAGGCGTTGTGCTGTAGGTGGAGAGCCCAGTGCTTCTGGACCATCCTGTGAACAGGCTCACTCTGGGACAGGAGCTTTTAACTACTTTACTTGGTTTTTGTTCGTCCAGATGACTTTTGACCAGCTGACTCTGTGAACCTGGTTTCAAAGCTTGAAATTCCATAAACTTGGAAACTTCTAAGACAGTGTTTGTGCAAATCCAGAACCTCGACTCCTGCTCTGCTCACGCGCCCCTCATTGCTCTTCAGATGGAACTTGTGTCATCGCTGACCCTCCAGCCTTCATGTTGGCAGCGCAGCATCTGACCCATCAGGCTTACACTGTTGTGTCGTTTACTGTCATGCTGGAACTGACACACAGCTGACCCTCCAGCGGGTGTGCAGAGGTAATTCATCACATGGAAGGAGATTGCCTTTCCTTCTCCTGCAGAGCAGCTGGTGGGTTCGAACTCCCTGACTTTGGGACTGTAGCACAACTTCTGGTAACTCAGCAGAAGAGATGCTATTTCTTGCAAGATCAAAGTGAAAAAAGACAAAACAAACAACGTAACCGACAAAACAAAGTCAGATCCGAAAGAGTTCTACACAAAGAGATAGAGCTTGAAATTCCAGAGTGACGGGCCCTGCCTGCTCTGCTCGGTACTGAAGACTGGTGGTTAAGTCGGTGGAGGTCACGGCAAGTAATGGACCTTTGATCTCACAGTTTCTAACAAATGTCAAAGAGCAAATAGGAGCCTCTGTTTAACAGTAAAGACTTTTATTGAAAGAATAGAGCAATTGTGATTGGGTAGTGTGTGGTGAGGATTCACAAAAGTACTCCGGTGAGAGTGATTTTTTCATAGGGCTTAAAGGACAGCAAATTCTGACACTTTGAAAGGAAAAAAAATTCAACTATTGGTCTCTGCTAAGAGAACAAACAGGTTCGTCCTGGATAGGGTGAATCTAGGCTGATCCTTGGAGGCAAGGATTCTGATGTTCTGTCTGATGTACTTTGGGCATGGGACATACTCTGTGGGAGAAGGATGGGCAATCTCCTTCTGTGCAGTTAACTGCCACTTAAAACCTGCTTGGGGGGGTCAACTGTGTGTCAGTTCTGTCTCTTTGGTATACAACAACAACATTAGTTCAAAGACTAAATGACTGTATGACTTTCATGTTCTATAACTCTGAGGCCAGAAGAACTAGATGGTGCCCAGCTCCACTTTTGATTATTCCAAAAGGATCACAATAGAAGGTCCTTGATACAGTGGGGGAAAACTGTGGGATATAACTCAAATCTTAAAAAAGACCAGGTTTCCAGGTCTGTTAGAGTCTGGTGAGATGCCCTGGACTTAGTCACCCATAAAGCCTAGAACTAAAATCAATTCTGCGACTCAACTTTCAGCAAAAATTTCAGTAAGGAAATCAGTAACAGCAGAGAGGGACACACTCCTTAGACCAAGCAATCATACAAGACCAAAATGGCAGGGAAAAAGCTCAGAAGCCTGGAGAGGGTAAGAAAGAAGGACAGGCAGAGACAAGAAACACAGGACAGAAGTGGGGGAAAAGGTTGTTACAACATTGAGACTGTAATTAGTGTCACAAAACATAATATGCATTAACTCTTATTGTTGAGTGAATATTCAAATTTCTCTGTAAACTTTCACTTAAATCACAATTTTAGAAGATTTTTAAAAAACCATAAAACTAGGGTAGGGAAGAAAAGTAGTTATTATAACTGCATTTCATAAAGTCTAGTAGAAAGAGAAAATTCTTTAAAAGATCAACATCAAATATTAGAAGATGAAAATTGCAATGTCAGAGTCAAAAAAATGTTTGATTGGATGAACAGCAAATTACTCATTACAGAAATACCAAACAGTGAATTTGGTGGCAAAACAACACAAAGGGGGAAACAACTGAAAGAGACATGAGTGAGATGACAGACAGTTCCAGAGGTTTAACATGGATAATCGAAGACCTTAAGGAAAGGAAGAAGTAGAAAACAGAATGGCATATGATAACCAAAGTCTCAAGAACCGAGGATAAGGAGAAGACTTAAATAGCAAAATGAAAAAAGCAAAGTCCCACAGATAATCTTCAACAAGATTAAATACCAGTACCAATGAGGGAGTTTTTCTTTTGCTTTTCAAGGAGAGGAGCAAATGGGGGGGGGGGGGTGGGTGGGTTTGTGCGGGGGAAGGGTGCAACAATGAATGAATGGAATTCCAAAATCTCTGTAGATGTTCATTGAAATGAAAAATAAACAAACTAAATTTAAAAAAAAGATTAAATACCAGTATCTCTTCAGAAACCAGACAGTTTAAAAAGAACAATGGATAGCATATTTTAAATGCTGAAAGTAAAAATAAAACAAAAATTATCAAGCAGAAATTTTATACACACCAAAATTTCAAGATATATCAGGTTACTATAGAGTAGGATTTTAAAGGTAATTCTCATGTAGTCACAAATAAGTAAATTTTTAAAAATCATGAAGAGAAACAAAATGTCTCAATGTATACAAAAATTTAAAAGTAATACAAAGAAAATATCTATATTATAAACAATTCAGCATTAGAATAAAAAGATTAAAATCATAAACTTTGTTTAAAGTCACAATAAAAATTAAAATAAAAAATAGGTCTTATCCCCATGAAAAAGAAAGAAAGAAGCCATAAAATCTCTCACACACAAAATGTAAAAGGCAGGGAAAGCAGAGAGCACCAGAGGAGTGTCTACCTGTATTTCACTGACTATGCAAAGGTGTTTGACTGCATGGATCACAACAAACTGTGGCTGTCTCTGAGAAGACTGGGAATCCCAGGATGATTGTGCTTATGCGAAACTTATACTTGGACCAGGAGGCAGAACAGAGCAAGGAAACTGCATTGTTCAAAATCAGGAAGGGTATACACTAGGGTGCATCCTATCTCCATACCTTTTCAGTCTATAAACAGAAAAGATCATCCAGGAGGCTGAGCTCTATGAGAAGGAATGTGGCATCAGGATTCGAGGAGGACTCAACAATTGGAGGAAGACTCAAAAACAACCTACGTTATGCAGATGATACAACCTTGCTTGCTAAAGTGAGGAGAACCTGAAGCATTTGCTTCAAGGTCAAGGATCTTCAATATGGATTGAAGCTCAACATCAAGAAAACAAAGATTCTCACCACTGGGCAGCAAAGATTCTCACTGTAGGGCAGCATCATGATGAGAGATCATGATGAATGAAGAGATCGAGACTGTTAACAGCTTCTGCTTGTTTGGCTCCACAATCAATACTCTTGGTATCAGCAGCCAGGAAATCAAGTGATGAATTGCACTGGGAAAGTTGGCTGTCAGGGACCTCTCCAGAGTACTGAAGAGCAATGATGGCAGTCTGGAGACTAAGGATTGCCTGATCCAGGCCATGGTCTTCACAATTACTTGCTATGCATCAGAAAGCTGGATGACGAATAGGGACGAGAGAAGGAGAACTGATGCCTTTGAGCTGTGGTGCTAAAGAAGAGTACTGAATATCCCATGGACTGCTAAGAACAAACAGGTTCATCTTAGAGAGGCTGCTCCTTGGAGGCAAGGATTCTGCCGCTCCAGCTGAGATACTTTGGACATGTTGCAAGAAGGGACCAGTCCTTGGAGTGGGACATCTTGCTTAGGAGGGTGGAGGGACAGCACAAAAGAAGAAGATCCCTTGATGAGATGGATTGACTGGGGTAATGGGGTTAGGTGTGCCAGAAACAATAAGGTTGGCTCAGGATGGAGCAGGTTCAGAGCTGTTGTACAAGTTACAAGTGACTCGATGGCACATAATAATGACAATAATTACTGTGAACACAAATGGTTTCCGTTTAGGCAAGAGGCAAAGAGTGGTAAAATAGGTAAGAAAATATGACCCCAGTGCATCTAAATTCTAAAATCAATCCCCATAATAGTCTATGTGTTTCCTACTGCCAAAGGGGCCCTTTAGAG
>NW_006399812.1:14902013-14923730 GCF_000299155.1 Elephantulus edwardii
GGAGGGTAGAGAAAATAGTGTAACAATGAATGAATGAAAACCCAAAATCTCTGTAAATGTTTATTAAAACTAATAAAATTTAATAATAATTTTAAAAAAAGAAAATATGACCCATGTATAAACTGTTGACATTATGCTTAGGCATAATGACATAAAGCAGCTTAAAATAATTTAAAAAAAAATGGGAGCATTCCATGTATACAGTAACCAAACAAAAGGAGCAATGGCAATACTGATATCTAGAAAAGCAAATTTTTAAGTTAAAATCCACTACAAGAGACAAAGCGTACTCTATAGCGGCAAAAGGGCAAATTCATCAAGAGGCTACAACAATAAAATATCTGCACACTTAGCCAAGCATATACCCCAGAATTCACATACAAATGTTTGTAACAACTATATTTCTAACACCCCTAACCAGTAACAACCCAAATATCCATCAACAGGTGAATGGATGAACTAGTTGTGGTATATTTATAAACTTATATATGGAAACAAATATATTCAGCAAAAAAATGGTTAACTATTTATTCCTCCAATGAAACTGACGATTATGCTGAGTGAAAGAAGCCAGCATAATTATTCTGGGTAATTCAATTTCATTTCTATAAAAGGAAGCTCTGTGTACACAGTAGGAAGTCGCACTGCCAACTCAGAGGCAGCACTTTGCCAGTGGTTTGAATTTACCAGTCACTGTGTTGAATAAAGATGGACAATCAACTTCCCTGTGATTACAGACAGTCTCAGAAACTTGCCAAAGCATTAGTTGTGAGTCAGAACCAATTTTATTTCAATGAGAGAGAGAGACACACACACACACACACAGAGATTTACGTAAAAGTCTAGAAATGCAAACTATAGTGACAACTCTAAGTAACTGGAGATGGGATCAGGTTATTGGGGAAACGTGAGGTGAGGGTAAGAGAGAGAGAGAGTGGCCCTAGGAACATTTTGAGAGTTGATGGTTATGCTTATTACTTGGATTGTGGTGATGGTTCCACAGAAATAAACATATGTCAAAACTCAGTAAAGTACGCATTTTAAATAGGTACAGTTTATTACATAGCCATTAAACCTCAAAAGAGCTTTAAAAGAGATTAACAACTGTCAAAAGCAGAAACATTAGCAATGTGTTATGACGATTATAATATATCAAATCAAAATATACGTCAACAGAAAGGAAATAGAAGTAAATTAACATTAAGTTCTCACACTGTGCATGAAAGAGTAATATAAAAAACCAAACTGAATATTATGTTTTAGAAATGTGTCACACTGGCTAAAGTCATGTTGACTATTTTAGAGTTAAAAAGATTACAACCAAAGAAAAATTTTCCTAATGAGTCTTAAGGATGCTTTCCATGAAAATGTTATTGTTTTATTTGCTTTTATGATTTACTGCTAGCTGCTACTTCTGCCACATAAACATTTACGTTCCATAGATGTAATTTATGAGCTATTCAAACTAACACTGAAGAGGCAAGCAGATCCAAGCTTCTCTGACAACAGTGTCACCATGGATCAGCTTGAGACTTTGGGCCACTTACTAAGTCAAGGCTGAGATGAGAAAAGTCTCCTCTCACAGAACTAGTAAGAAATGAAGTAATGCTTCTTAAGCCCTTAACAGAATACTAGGCACAAAAGAAACACAAATAGATGTTTCTAATTCTTGTTATCAAGATTATAATGAAAGATACAAAAAATAGTTCAAAATACAAAAAAAATTCAAAGCATTTTTTATCAGGAAGTACACAATAGCCTAGTTTAAAATGCTAAAAAAAAAGAAATGCCACTCTTGAATAAAATTAGTTCTCATTTATTGTGAATACTCAAGGCAATCTATTTTGTAGATTAAAGGCACACTAACATTCCTATGCCTAAAATCATGGTGGTCACAGGCAGGGTTTAGGTCTACGTATGTGTGAGAGAGAGCATGTATTTGTTATGTAAAAGAATATAACCCCAGGCCCTGGCAAGTGAACATGCTCCTTCATTCTCCCCAAAAAGGGCTCATTTAAAAAAAAAAATACTTTTTTATTGTGATTTTAATGAAAGGCAAAAGATTATGAAAAAGTTGGATTTTCATTCATTCACTGTTATACATTTTCCTCCCTATCCACTCCCAATTAACTTAAAAAAAACATTAGTGAGCAGGGAGGAAAATAGGCAACAAAGAATGAATGGGAATCCAAATTCTCTATAAACTTTCTTTAAAATCTCAATTAAAAGAAATGTATTCCTTGTTGCATCATTTCCTCCCCTCCATTCTCCAATCCACTTTGCTGTGCACCTTTTATTCTGGACTGTTGTCATATAAATAACACCTAACCATATATTCCTTTTAAACAGTTCTTTCCTTCATCTGTTCTAATGCAGAGTTCATTATTTATCCCCTCTTCTTAGTTTCTCCCAACCCTCAAGTCAGTCCTATTTTATAACAGTGGTGTTATGCAGTATTTGTCATTTTGTGGCCGAGGTATTTCACTCAGTATAATGTCTTCCAGGGTCACCCATGTTGTGTAATATTTTATGAGGTTCTTGTTTTCATTGCTGCGTAGTAATCCACTGTGTGAAATATACCATCGTTTTTCTATCCACTCGTTTGTTGATGGACACTTGGGTTGCTTCCATTTCTTTGCTACTGTCAGTAACGCAGCAATAACGTGAGTGTGCACATACCTATTTAGGTGGCAGCTCCGGTTTCTGTAGGGTATATTCCTAGTAGTGAAACTGCTAGGTCAAATGGTATTTCTTTTTCCAACTTTTTGAGAAAGTGCCTGACCACCTTCCACAGTGGTTGCACCGTTTTATACTCCCACCAGCAGTAAATAAGGGTTCCAATCTCTCTGAAACAACATTTGTTGTTTGCTGCTCTGTTGAACTTTGCTATTACTACTGGGGTAAGATGATATCTCATAGTTGTTTTGATTTGCATCTCGCTGAGACTAGGAATTCTGTACATTTCTTCATGTGTTTGCCATCTGAATGTCTTCTTTGGTGAAGTGTCTATTCATATCTTATATGAGTCCCTTATCAGATGTCACTGTTGTTGTGTTGTTGTTAAATGTCATCAAGTCGTAGATGACTCATAATGACCCTATGAACCAAAGACCTGAACATTGTATACCTTTCATCTTTTCTCCAAGTCCATAGGGTTTCCAGAGGCAAGCTATTTCAAAGGTGGATGCCACTCCTGTTTCCAAGCTTGTTTAATTGGGGAGCTCCACCAAACACTGTCAACCCTGGGTAAACATTATTGCATTTGACACATCAGTGTCACAGTGTTCAGCATCACAGTTACCTCT
The DNA here is from genome assembly GCF_000299155.1 of Elephantulus edwardii. Classification (NCBI taxonomy): domain Eukaryota; kingdom Metazoa; phylum Chordata; class Mammalia; order Macroscelidea; family Macroscelididae; genus Elephantulus; species Elephantulus edwardii. The sequence continues at coordinate 14,905,319 of NW_006399812.1, forward strand.
GTACAGCAAATGGACAGACCAGTGCTATGCCACATAGAAGAATGTTTGACCAAAAACAATTAAAACTGGCATAAGGGCAGCAGACTAAAATCACCCACCTTTGGTTTGGTAGCATCACTTTCTGTCCAGTAGGCCAACTGAGCTCTATGTTGTCACTAAGTGCCGTCAAGTCGTAGATGACTCATAGCAACCCTATGAACAAAAGACCTGAACGCTAGTATAACTTTGTTTCTTCAAGTCCATACGGTTTCCAGAGGCAAGCTATTTCACAAGTGGATGCCACTCCTGCTTCCAAATCAGATGTCATTACCAAACATTTTTTCCCAGTCTGTAGCTTTCCTTTTTACCCTGTTGGAGAAATTTTTTTATGTGCATAGGGATGTGATTCTTAGAAGGTCCCATTCATCTATTTTATTCTCTCCTGGTTTTAAGTTTTTCAAGATGGTAGGGAGACTGTTCATATTGTGGATTAGGGCTTCTAGCCTTCCAAGCTCTGATGAAGTTTATTGTCCTTGATTTGTTTGTTTTTTATTTTTTTTATTCTATTTTTTTTTTAATTTTTTTTCTTTTAGTCCTTGGTTTTAATCCTAGGTCCTTGAATTACTTTGAGTTGGTTTTGGTATATGGTGTGAGGTTTGGGTCTTGCTTGAGTTTTCTACAGTAGTTTTCCAATTTTGTCAACATCATTTTTTAAAGAGGCTGTTGTTTCCCCACTTAACTGATTTAATCTCCTTGTCAAAAATCAACTGACCATAGCTGATTTCTGGGTTCTCAATTCTATTCCATTGATCTATGTGCCAGTACCACATTTTCTTTTTTTTTTTTCTTTTTTTTTTATTATTTTTGTGTGCATGTACCGTCAAATCAGATCTGACTGGTACAGGAGGAGATTGTCCCTCCTTCCCCGGCAGAGCATCTGGTGGATTCGAACCGTTTGCCTCTGGGATTGTAGTTGCAGCTCCTTGCCACTAGGCCACCAGAGCTCCCCCCACATTTTCTTGACCATCACGGCTGTATAGTAGGATTCAAGATCAGGGAATGAGATGCCTCCAAGCTTGTTTCTCTTTTTCAGGAGTGCTTTACTTATTTGAGGTCTCTTTTCTTTCCAGATGAAATTGGAAATTGTCTTTTCCATTTTGTTGAAGAATGGAATTGGTATTTGTACTGGAATTGTATTGAACTTGGAGGCTACCATTGGTAGAATTGTCATTTTCACAACATTGAGTCTTCTTATCCATTCTTCCATTTCTCCAGGCCTAAAAAGAGCTCCTTTTAAAAGTGGGGTTATGTTTAGAAGGAAAATTTTGTGCAGATTTCAAATTTCTTTAAAGCTTGCTATTATTCTGAAAAGGGATTTAATGCTTTAATTTTGAAAGAAATATTAATTGCATCTAGTTATGAAATGAGAATGTGGTTAAAATAGATCCCAAGTAAGTCCATCATCCCTCAGAGCACTGTACTAAATGTTACATTATAGAACCATGATAAATATTTCTGAGGATATGATTCTATCTACCTTATATTTGCATTTTTTGCCAGTATCTGAACAGTCCCCAGAAGGGAAGCAGAGGTGACCTCTCACAGGAAACATTAGGGCCCGACGTTCACCTGAAACTCACCTTGGTCTCTCTGGAGAGGGATTGGGGCTGCGAGGAGGAGGTGTGCGGGGCACAGCTGGCTTCGGTGCAATGCTGGCTGCAGGAAGGAGGCCATGGACGATATGCTTCTATGAAAACAATACCAGCAGAAGTCACAGTGGGGGACAGGGTCACCTCAGCCCTGTGGCCACCATCTCCCTCTACATTCTGTTGACCCATCTTGCTAGCACCTTCCACCCTGCCTCAAGCAATCTGTTAGTTTACCTGTCTACACCCTGGGAGTTGTTCAAAGACACAGAAAACTTGAATTCACTTTAGAATTACTAAAGGAGCTGTGGTGGTTTGGTCCACAGGGAGTTACACTGCTAACTCAAAGGTTGTGCCTCTTTGGTGGTTCAAATCCACCAACACTAAGTCAGGCCTACCTGGATGGCACATAACAACAACAAACAGCTCCCAGGCAATGTAGGTAACTCAATCAATTCTGGGTATTGCGTAAGCTTCAATAATGCTTTGAAGGAAACTTAATAACCATGCTGGCTTAACAAGACTGCAGCGCAAACCTATGTTTCAAGAGTGCAGGAAAATGTCAACAGCTCTTTTCTTTGGATGTTAGGGGTTTTATTATCACTGTGTTCTAATCTATCCACAATAAGCATTTATTATGTTGTTAGTAAATTTCAGAGACAAATAAATATGCTTCAAATATGTCTTCAATGCTTAGAGTTCACCTGGCTAAAGTGACTTCAGCACTTTTAAAGTTTAAAGCAGCATTTCCAGAATGCTTCATGTTTCTGCTGCAGCCAAGTCCAGCAGGTTCTCAAACTCAGCTTCAAAATAATTCAGGAGTGCCCTTACCACATAATTTTTTTTTTCTGTAGGTGGAAAACTTAACATAAGTAATTTGGCCTTTTTCTGGATAAAAGTAAAAAAAGAAGGCAGGAGCGAAGAATAAGGTTTGCATACAGGAAGTGAGTATCATGATGAACTTAGTATTAGAGATGGGAGAGGTTGACTGATCATTAAATTGCAAGTTTGGGCAGCCAGAGGTGTCAATGAATTGTGTGAGCTGGGATGCCAGAGCTGAGTAGGAAAGCCAGAAGGTTTTATATGAGAATGGAAGCCCAAGCATGCTATGACAAAGAGGCCATGGAAAGTTCTGGAGGGAAGCATTCCAGGCAGAAGGAAGAACAAAGGCAAAGGGCTGAAGGAACAGTTGTTATGTGCGGTCCAGTCCACTACCACATAGTGACCAACAGACCTGAACCTTAACCTATTCTGCGCCATCCTCATCATCTCTGCCACACTAGTGCGCACTGTTACATCACTGTGTCAATCCATTTTGTTGAGGGTCTTCCTCTCTTTCATTGACCCTTCACCGTTTCCTGGATAATGTCTTTTTCCAAAGACTGACCTGTCCTGACAACAGGCTCAAAGTATGTGAGACTGAGTTTCACCATCCATACCTTCAAAAAGCACCCTGGCTGCACTTGGAATAGTGAGGAGGAAGCCCGGAGGAGGGCTGCACCGGGGCCTAAAGGGGGCAAAGCCACATTTAAATTTTTTTAAAAATCTTTTTGTCTGCAATCCTTTCGGCAGCTTCCACTGTCGTGCCCTAGGAGAAGGGCACAAGAGTGGGAAGCAGAACTGAAGTGGAGCAGTCCAGGGGTGATGCTAGAGGCCAGTAGGGCGTCGGCCAGCTTCTGGGTCTATTTTGCTGTAAAAGTGATGGGACCTGTTGATAGGGTGTATCTGGTGGGTGGGGCAGGAAGAATCTAGAACGCTTGGGACAGTAATTTCCTCTGCACTGGAGCGAACGCCAGGCCCATCCTAGATAAAGGGTTCTAGAGAACACAACTGCAAGCCATTTCCTCTTGCTCTGCTACCTTGCCCCAATCTCAAGCGCTAAATCCCCAAACTTCCCCAGATGCTCATCCCTTATCTCCTGGTCCCAAGAGGACAAGTCGCAGACAGGCGTGTATATACTTACAAACTGGTTCTTGCGTCCTCTGCGAAAGCCCAGGAGCATCCTTGCAACTGGGGAAGCTCAGACCAGGGTCTGCACTCGAATCTCCCACGAAAACCCGGGGCCGCGCCCCTTTAACGTGGATTCCCCTCACCCAGGCCTAGCTCCCGACGCTTTTTTTCATAACGGACCTCACGGCAGGCATGTTTGCCATTGGCTCCGCTCTGGCCTTGGCCAATCAAAGTTAAGCTTACTTCTATGTTCTTGGCAACATGCCGTCGCTCTTGACAACCGGCGAACCTGCCGGCACTGCTCGCGCTCTCATAGGTCGCTTCAGATGCCCATCTCTACGTCGTAGCCTATCCGGCACTCTAGGAGGCGGAGCGCGGTTTGAAAGCGTGAGCGGCTGCAGCCGCTGGTAGACTCGCTGGAAACTGCTGTTTCGGTCTTCGCCCTTGTCTTAACTGCGGACCCCAACGTGGACCTCGCTGGGGGCGCAGCTCTTGAGCCAGGCAGGTGGAGAAAATAGGGTATAAGGCCACCAGGAGAGGAAACTCTTGACTCTTTGACAAACAATTCAGTCTTAACAATACACACAGCAAACAGGATCCTGCCCAAGAGTTGTTGGAGTGGAATGTGGGACTGTGTCACCCCGCGTTGTCCTCATTAGATCCAGACCAGCGATGGAAGGGGTCCCGTCTGAGGACATAGGCCCCATCCATGTGCCTTTGGGACACGTTGTGGCCAGCCAGAAATGGCGTGGGTCGCAGCTGACGGAGGGTATGCACGGTCAGTTGGCTCCTGCCCTTCTCCCCGTCCTCGCTTTTAAAAACCTTTCCTGTTAAAGCTGGGACAACTCATTTCCTTATTTTTATTTTTAGGGAAAATTAAGCTCGTTTTTGAGGATCGCCAGACGCCAGTAGATTTCTACTTATCTAACAGATCCTGTATTCTTTACATCACCGAAGCCGATTTGGTGGCAGGAAATGGCTACAGAAAGAGGCTTGTTCGGGTTCGAAATGTAAGTCTGAACCAAAATAACAGGAGATGGAAATTTACTCGTATCACTCGCCCCTCCATGTCTTGGAATAATTGGTGTAAACCCACTGATTATTCCAAACACCCAGCCGCCTCTTTTTCCTGAAATCAAGAAGGCGTGTCCTTTTTTATTTTCAAAGGAATTTTGTTATAAAATGATTGATTGTCTTGTTTTGGTTGAAGTCTAGCCGTCTCCAAGGGATCGTTATAGTTGAAAAGACCTCTGTGAGTGAACAGTACTTCCCAGCTGTACAGAAGTTTACCGTTCTGGACCTGGGGATGGTGTTGCTTCCAGTGGCCAGCCAGATGGAAGCCTCCGGCCTCATTATCCAGTTGGTAAGGACTGCTCCATCCGCTCCACAAACCCTGTCCTTACTGCGCCTCGGCGACCTTAGTAAACACTGGCGCAGCTGCCTTTCCTTACAGGTGACCCTTGAAATCGTTTGAACAGTACTTGAGCTGCTACTGCTATTTATTGCCATCCAGTCAGAACTGATTCATAGCTGACCCTTCAGGTTGTCAGAGGCTGTAAATCGCGCTGGAATTGCATCTAAGAGCAGCTAGCAGATTCAAATCACATGCTTTTGAGTTGGCAGTGCAACTCCTTACCAGAGTTTATATTATAAGCCGACTTTTCTCTTGCTTTTAATGCAGTAAGTTCTTGTGTACTTGGTATCCACTTAAAACTCTGAGTGAGTAGTTACCTGTTTGTATTAATTACTTGAGAGACGTCACAGGGTGTTCTTAATGGATACTCAAAACATTAAAGGCAGTAGAGGGGGGAGGTAGAAAATACTCTACTTCGAGGGAGGTTAGTGCCCCCAAATCCCTGCATTTTCTTTATTCACGAGTCACTTGTAGTTGTGATCCATCAGTCCAATCCTTATCATTCCATGTGTTGGTTTCCAAAACCTCTCTGAGGAATTTAGGTTCCTGTATGTAGAAGCTGTGGTGCCACTTAGCTGAGCTTGCTGCCCATTTGTCAGCCGCCAGTGAACTAATTAAAAATCTGAGTTTAGACTCCTGGGATGCGCTGGATTTGTCGTTCATTGCTTTTCACATTATTCTGACTAGTGGAACTGTCCAGTGGCAGCTGCTCTGCCTCATCCCCACATACCTTTTGTTAAGCATCAGGGCACTTCCATGTGAAACACTATTTTTGAAACAAAAACCCAAAACTGCTTCTCATTATCCTCACTGAACTTTGACTTGGCCACAGAGTTGTCTGGGTCATTTTATCAGGGATGCCTAGGCTTTACTTTCCACCAAACCTATTGTCAAGTCATTTCCAATTCATGGTGACCTTCCATTGGGTTTCAAAGCTGTTTCTTTTTTCCACAGTGACTGTATTTTATTTTTTATTGTGATTTTTAACAAAAGTTTACAGAAAGGCTAGGTTTTCATTCCTAAGCTGTTACTTTTAACAGGGGGAGCAGCCAGTGGGTTCCAACTCCCAGCAGCCCAGCACTCAGCCTGCTCCCTCAACAGGCCTTACTCAGACCAGTTAAAAATCAGGACATGGGAGCATAGGAAGTGGGTATCATTTTTGTATAATCTCCCTCGCATCCTGATGTAAAGGTAGGGTCAATACCAAATTAGCAAGCAGCGTCCTATTTTCATAGATTCCCCTCCATTCCTCTCCTCACACACCTAACTTCACTATGCCTGACTGATAAAATACTTGCTTCAATTTGTCTTCACGGGGAGCTCTGGCGGCTTCATGGGTAGGACATTGCACTGTCAGTCCAAAGGCAAGCAGTTCGAATCCACCAGCTGCTAAAAAGGATAAAGATGGGCGGTCTCCTCCCATGCGATTTACAGCCTCTGAAAACCTGCTGGAGGGTCAGCTATGAGTCAGTTATGACTGGATGGCAGTGAGTTGAGGTATTTCTGGTTTTGGTTGTTGGTTTTTGGGTTTTTATTTTGTCTTCCTGTAACTACCACTTACTTTGCATTAGAGAATTGCCTCCAGGTCCTGTATCAAGCGGGCCCAGTTTAGATATGGCCATCATTTAATCCTACACGACTGGAAAGTTTCTTTATGCACCAGGGGTGTTTGGGTTGCTCTAAGGTTTTTTTTATCCTAAACATTCTGAACATTAATTTTTTGCTGATTATACATTTTAACTTTCTCTTTTTTTTTAAGTTGCCCATTTTTAGTTCTGCTCTCAGTAACTTTACTGATGTCTGAAAAAATCCTATTCATATTAGTCAAAATAGGAAGAGACAGATCTTTATACCTTAAGTCACACTGAACAGAAAAATGAAAACTTGCACCAATTTTAAGATGGTTTGTCCGCTAGAGGGCGCACATGTGTCTCTCCTCCTTTAATGTCGGCTTCAGGTCCAAGAACAAGCCAAAGAGCCCAGGAAGAACCCTTTTCTCAAGAAAAACCGCTCTCTGCATGCTGAGCGGTCCCTCCTCCGAACTGTGCAGCAGATCCCGGGAGTTGGCAAAGTTAAAGCCCCTCTCCTGCTTCAGAAGTTCCCGAGTATCCAACAACTAAGTAATGCATCTACCCAAGAACTGGAGCAAGTGGTGGGCCCAGCGGTGGCACAGCAAATTCACCTGTTTTTCACCCAGTCCAGCTGACGACAGCTGCATTTCCTTCTTCAGACCACAAACAGCATCATTTCTTATTTTAAAAACCAAGAACAAAGATTTCCTGTCACAGCAACCAGTGAAAGCAGCAGGGGGCCTCCCTGAGGCTTTACTTGGGTTCAGACACTTCCTTAGCAGACACCAGCTGACACTGCTCTCCTTCCTGGACTAGAAGAACCTTTGCGGATCTCACCGAGAGTCTGTTTCATTAGAGACTCTCATACTCAGCAAATTTTAAAGCATGACCTTGACCTGCATCTGTCACAGGAAAGGTCTTCTCAGCCCTCGGGCAGTGGATGTGAGCATCTAAAGAAAGCAAACCTACAATTAAGCACTGTGTAGCCAAAGCCCCTTGTTCCTGTGTGGCTGCTCTTCAGGCCTGGTCAGGAAGAATATTCCTGTGCGTGGACTTGCCAATGTAAATAAACAGTTGTACTGCCTTTGCCTTTCCTGTTTCTTCCTCTACCCCCACAGCTGTAGGCTGTGTTTATAATCCCTACACAGATCTTCTGAACACACAGGGCTTTGAGAAAGTCTGAAGTCTTAAGTTCCAATTAAAAGATAAGAAACTTATAAAAGTATGTGTGAGGGAGGAAAAGAAAACATTTGTAAATGTACAACAACAGCAAGATACACAAATAACAATGAGGGCTTGGGGATCACAAGGTAAAACTGTTCAAAGAGTTCCAGTGCCATATGTTTTAAAATATACTAACATAAGGTATACAACAACAACATAACCTGACAAGAGCTCTCGTGACCTAGTGGGTAAAGAGTTGTGCCGCCAACTCAAAGGTGCATAGTTTAAGTCTACCAGCTACTCTTCCAGAGAGCAACCTCCCATGTAATTTATAGCCTTTTAAAACCTACTGGAGGGTTAGCTCTGAGTGGGTTTGACTTGACAGCAATGAGAGAACATGACATGAAAGTTCTTGTAATGTCTTCTTTGTGAAAAGGCTAGTAATTTATAAAACATAAAATAGTGCACACCCATTTTTATTGTGGCTTTGTTCACAATAGCAGAGTTGGAAACAACCCAAGTGCCCATCAACAAACAAATGGATAGAGAAGCTGTGGTATATTCACACAATGGAATTACTAACTGCATTGAAAAGCAAAGAACTCATGAAATATGCAAAATGGGTGACCTTGGAGGACATGCTGAGTGAAATACCTCAGTCACAAAAGGACAAATACTGCATAATGCCACTGTTGTAAAATAGGACTGACATCAGGGTTGGAGGGAACCTAAGAAAAGAGGGTATACTGCATTGAAACCGATGAGGGAGAGAACTGTTTAAAAGGGACATAGGCATATTATGATTATCACAGGAATCCAGAATTAAGGTTGCATAGTGGAGTGCATTTGGGGGCAGGGGCAGGGTCGGGGGTATTGTATACCAATGAAGTTTATCTTTTGCTTTTCAAAGAGGAACGAACTGGGGGAAGGGGGGTAAAGAAAAAAAGTGCAACAATGAATGAATGAAAATCCAAAATCTCTGTAAATGTTCATTAAAATTAATAAAATAAAAATTTTTAAAAAGGACATAAGATTAGGTATTATTGTCATAACAAGATTACAGAAAAAATAATGCATAGTAAAGTGGACTGTGGCCTGGGGGATTGTATAACAGTGAAAGCATTTTATTTTTTTTCTCAAAGAAAAATGAACTGGGGAGAGGGGTGAGCAGGGAGGAAAATGTGCAACAGTGAATGAATGGGGAGGGGGGAAATGTAAAGAATATGCTGTAAAAAAAAGATAAAAAGATCAAACAAAAAATGACTTCAGGGGTCAGGTGGTGGCTGGACAATCTATGTGAAACCTTGCCCATTCGCTGCTCTGTGGTTTTTTAAAGACTAGTCAGAGTTGTATTTTGCATTCCAGTCACCCATTATTATCAATGCATCTTGGTTGCATGTTCGATCAATCTCCGATTGTAAAAGTTGGTAAAAATCTTCTATCTCCTCTTCCTTGGCTCTGGTTGTTGGTGCATATATTTGAATGATAGTGGTATTCACTGGACTTCCTTGTATGCGTATAGATATTATCCTGTCACTGACAATATTGTAGTTCAAGATGGATCTAGCAATGACTTTTTTAACTATGAAAGCAGCTCCATTTTTCACCTTTTCATCTCCAGAGTAATATATCATATGGCCATCCGACTCAAAATGTCCCATGCCAGTCCATCTCATCTCACCGATGCCTAGTATGTCAATATTTATGCGTTCCATTTCTTCCTTAACAATATCTCATTTTCCTACATTCATGGTTCTCACATTCCATGTCCCAATCACCAGTGTCTGCTTACAACTGTTCCTCTTCCTTTGTATTTCCATACTTGAAAACTCAACCTCCTTTGCCATTTCTGTTATCTAAATGTGTTCTGTTTTACATAGGGTTTTCAGAGGCCTGCTATTTCAGAAGTGGATGGCCAATCCTTCTTCCTAGTCTGTCTTAATCATTGGTCTTCCCAATCACTTGTTATGCATCAGAGAGTTGGACAATGACCAAGGAGGATAGAAGGAGAATTGATGCCTTTGAGCTGTGGTGCTGGAGAAGAGTATTGAGAATACCATGGACTGCTAGGAAAACAAACAGATTTATCCTGGAAAGGGTTAAACGGGGTGGCTCCTTGGAGGCAAGGATTCTGAGGCTCCGTCTAACATACTTTGGACATGTTGTGAGGAGAGACCGGTCCTTGGAGAGGAACATCATGCTTGGGAGGGTGGAGGGACAGCGCAGGAGGGGAAGGCCCTCTATGAGGTGGATTGATTCAGTGACTGGGATAATCGGGATGGGAGTGTCAGAGACAGTGCGATTGGCACAGGACAGAGCAGAGTTTAGGGCTGTTGTACATAGGGTCGCTATGAGTCGCAAGTGACTCGACAGCACATAACAACACAACATAGAAAGGCCTGTAAGGGGACCAGTAACACCTGGGAGATAGGCACCTCTTAGAGCTACTGACCAGAGAGACCAGAAGGTCAGCATTTGGCAGAGGATAAGGCTCAGAAGGCGCGAAGGGCTAAGGACAAGTGGAAGCGGGAGCACATGAAGTAGAATTGTGTGGGAGGAAACTGCCATCTGTCCTTCCACGCAACATCTAGTGGTTTGAACCTCATGCCTTCCAGGTGGCAGCAAACTCACAACCAGGCCTCCAGAGATCCCTGCAGGGCAGCAAACACGTTGTTGGTAATAGAAGTGTAACGCCAAATGGATGAAGTGTGCGTGGCCTGACAAGGTAAATGATGTCACTAAATATACACAACAGCACCTCTTGGCGGCTGGCTGTGAAGAGACTGCAGACAACCACAGGCACAAGCATCTGTCTTGGCAGTCGGAGTGCTCGTCAGAAGTGAGGCTGATGATGTCGCCTCACATACTTGAAGCATGTTTCCAAGGGTCCAGTACTTAGACAAAGACATCACGCTGGAAAACTACAGGGCCCACAAAACAGAAGATGACCCTTCAGAAGGATGGACTGAAACACTGCACCTAAGCACAGCAGAGACTGTGAGGATGGCGCAGGGCTGGGCAGGGTTTTGTTCTGTTGTATATATACTGACACATAGAGAATAATGGATGCCTTTTAGCTGTGGTGCTGGAGGAGTATTGAGCACACCATGGACTGCCAAGAGAACAAACAAGTTTGTCCTAGAGAGGGTAAAGCGGGGTTGCTCCTTGGAGGCAAGGATTCTGAAGCTCTGCCTCACATATTCTGGACATGTGGCCAGGAGAGACCAGTCCTTGGAGAAGGACATCATGCTAAGAATGGAGGGTCTGTGCAGGAGAGGAAGACCCTGGATGAGATGGATTGACAGTGACTATGGCAATGGGGACAGGTGTGTCAGAGAAGGTGAGACTGGCTCAGGCTAGAGGAGGATTCAAAACTATTGTTCATGGGTCATTATAAGTTGTTGTCTTGATGGTACATAACAATATATACATACATACACACACGGACATATAATTTTTTTGTGCGACTACAGATTTAAACATATATAAGCATAAATGTGTTGCTATCAAGTTGATTCTAACTCATGATGGCCTTATAGTTCCAAGGCTTTACTTAGTAAGTTATATATAAAATAAGCTACAAAAAGGCAAATAGGGAGCTCTGGTGGCCTAGTGGCAAGCAGCTGTGCTGCAATCCCAAAGGCACACAGTTCAAATCCCACCAGCTGCTCTGTGGGAGGATGGGCATGTGAATAACTGTCTCTGAAAACCCACTGGAGGATCAGCTATGGGTCAGTTCTGATTCAACAGTACAGAACAAGGTCAACTAAGAATTCTTAGACATAGGCAAACACATCACAGGATTGATTTTCTGGGTTTGAAGATTTAGCACCAGAGCTTTAGGGGACACGTGGGTCATTTGGTATTCTATACTTCACAAAGCTTATGTTCTATAACCTAGTTTGGTATAGTATCTAGTATCTCAAAAACTTGAGCTTTTAAATAATATCACTAAAAAGTGCATAAAAAAGGAACTGTTGGTAATGGCTAGGTAAAGGTCTTTTCTTTAAATAGCAGAAACCACCAGAAACTATATAGTGGCAAGAAGCTGTGCAGCAATCCCAAAGGCACGCGGTTTGAGGCCATCAGCTGCTCCGCAGAATGATGGACACTCTCCTTCCATGCGATTGACGGCCTCTGAAAACCCGCTGGAGGGTCAGCTATGGGTCGGTTCCGACTCGATGGTACTAAATATGTAGGCATGTAAGTATATAGATAAGAACATATGTATATGCAGCTATAACTGCATGCCTAGATATTCATATGTATAATAAAGCATGCAGGTGGCACAGTTATGAATATTTCTTAGACATTCCTTGATAACAGATCTTTAAAGCTGACGAGCAACCATCTAAAATACAACTGTTGGTCTCAGTTCATCTGTAGCAATAGATAAGAAAACCAAAGATTCAAGAAATTCATCTACAGAATCAACGACATGAACCATGCCTGAGACCAAAAGAACTAGACAGTGCCTGACGACCACTAACCACCATTCTTCTCAGGACCCCAGTAGATGGATTTTGATAGAAAGGGGGGGAAATGTGAACGTGAACTTCAAATTCTTTTTTAAAAAATTCAGACTTACTGGTTCAAATCTACCAGATGCTCTGCCGGGGAAGGAGGGACAATCTCCTGTACCAGTCAGATCTGATTTGACGGTACATGCACACAAAAATAATAATTTTTAAAAAAATTAAAAAAAAATTCAGACTTACTAGACCAGTTGAGATTGGACAACTCTTTGAACCAAAAACATCTTTTACAGACTGGCTCACAAAACAGAGCATCACCATCGAGTCCTGTGCTCCTTTAGAAAATCATCTACATGAGAATGTAAGGGAGGCAGGGATTACTAGTAACAGAACAGATGAAAATAATGCGAATGTTTACTGGGAACATGGACTTTGTGAAGAACATAACCAACGTGTAAAATGGTTGAATGAGGGGGGAGGACTGTACAACAATGACAGAATTTTTTCTTTTACTTTTAAAAAAGAAAAGCTAATTGGGGGTGGGCAGGAGAGGGCAGGGAGAAAAGTGCAACAATGAATGAATGGAAATTCAAAGTCTCTGCTGTAAACTTTCATTAAACTAAAATTAAAAAAATGGTTGAATGAGAATCTCTTGTGCCAACTGTCACCAAAAATGTAATAAAATATTCTTGAAAAAGCCACACAAAACAGCATAAATGAATGTGTTTATTTAAATATTCATACAAACATGGTCCTAGATGCAGTAAATATACTTTCATCAAGGTGGTCGCTTCCCTTTTATTGCACAAAAGATTAAGTCTCAACAAGTAGATTTCAATTGCTCTCCTTTTTCTTAGCTATATACTGTTCTGTGTCAACAGTGAGTCTTATTAGAATCACAGTGTCATCCAACTCACAGCTAGAGAATTCAACTGGCAGAATGTTACTATTATTTAAAAAACCAAATACAGCTTTGAATTCAAATTATTTACATCTTTACTTGAAAAATATGTTGAGCTAGCTTTTTTAACCCAAGATTCTTAAAAATATACAGTTTTGTACATTTCTACTTTGAACAAGATGAAAAAAATGTTTTGAGTATCAAACAGCACATTATCTACCTTGTAGACAGCATCTTCATCTAACCCTGCCACGGCGTTAGAAACTTGTAAATGACATGAAACTAGAAGAAAAGCTGCTCCTAAAAATGGTTTTCATTTCGAAAGTCATGACAAGTTTGGCATAGAATTGACCTGGTGGTAGCATTTCTACATGTGGAAATAACAGGAAAACCTTATAATTTCAGGGATGTAGGGAGCAGTTGTTGGGAACAATTTTTAGAAACACTAACTTGAAACTATCACAGAAGTCCCCTAACTTGCCTTGACTCCGGGGTTGTCTGAATTCTAGGTTACAGAAACATCTCTTATTACCCAAACCTAGAAGTGTACAAATAGGACTAATAATATAGGTCATCCAAATTTGACTCTGAAAGTGACCAACAGTCGTAATCATTAAACAGCCATCATTTCTAACACTATTCTATTTACAATACTTTATGTAATAAATAACTTGCAGCAATACAGTGACACTGGAATTACTTTGTTGTCCTCAAATTTCTAGAGGTTTCATGTTACTTGCATTCCTAAAGAAATCTAAGATTAGCAAGTTTCAACCAAGACAAGATCTGAGACAGAAATGTTCCAGTATGGCACAAACATCAAGGCCTCGTCAGCACTGGGCACTGTTTTGGGTTTAAACGTTTTTCTCTCCTCCCATCAGTACAGAGAACTGTCGGTGTTGAGAAGGCTGAAAGGGGAGGGCAGCTTCTTCTTGATATGAGGCCTTGCAACCCCAACTGCCGGGAGACACATGGTGCTGGCAGACTTCTGCCTGTTCTTGTTGGTGCCCCAGCTCAGGAAGGAGAGCTTTTTGGAGACCTTCTTGGTTTTATCCGTTTTATCATCATCGTCTATGGCTAAACAGATCATGGAGTAAGTTTTCTGCATCCCCACAGAGTACGTGGCACACTTACTATGCTGTGCATAAAAATAAGAGAAAAAGGAAGAAAAGAGTATTGTAAGTCATCAAGATTAACAAGTGGCTGCAAACTTGGGAGAAATACATTCTGTACTTACAACACCTCCTTTAGAATCAAGCTGCTATAATTTGGAACTGGTTTAAGTAACACTTATGTACAATTAGACTCTTAAAAACAATGACAGCTTTTTTTTTTAAACGCACAGACTCATTTTTAGTTGATTAAAAAACACTGCTTTTTTAAAACCACATCAGTAATTTTTTAAAATTTATTTTATTTTTATTTTATTATTTTTTTGTGTGAGTGTACCGTCAAATCAGATCTGACTGGTACAGGAGATTGTCCCTCCTTCCCCGGCAGAGCATCTGGTGGATTCGAACCATGCGCCTCTGGGATTGTAGTGCAGCTCCTTACCACTAGGCCACCAGAGCTCCCCCAATTTTTTTTTTAAACCACATGAGTAGTGGTTAAACTACTGTGTTTCTGGGGCGTACATTGTTCAAGAGCTGACTGTCCATCTTTCTCCCATTGAGCCACTGATGAATTTGAACTCTCGGAAAGGTGCAGCCACTCTTTAGTTTAGCCTTGCAACTTCCTATAGACTACTCCACTCTTCCTCTCTTTTGCCAGCCTTTCCAAGCACAATGACCTTCAAGAAAGTAATACCCACAGTATCTTTGGAATATTATATCCATTCTTTTGGCCTTTTCATTCTCACCATATGCTGTGATTTTTGGTAAATGATAGTATTGAAAATTTCCAGGTTCATCTCTCCTACAATTATAGAAATGCTTTCTCAAGTAAAGAATCTTCCAAAGATTCCAAAGGTATCTGTAAAGATAAACTGTATCCTGTGTATGCTTCCTGCCTGGTCCTTTTAGGAAACTATATCCCTTAGAGAGTTTCATTTTCTTAGCATGGACTCAATCCTACCTACAAATCTTATTCCTGGAGGAGTTTCCCAAATAATTGGGAAGGGAGAAAGATTTTGGCTTCATGTAAGTATTAACTTTTAAATCCAAAATGTCCTTTTATTTATTATTAAATTTTATTAGTTTTAATGACCATTTACAGAGATTTGGGGTTTTCATTCATTCATTGTTGCACTGTTTTCTCCACCCTCCTCCCCAGTTCGTTCTTCTTCCCCCCGCCAATGTCTGTTTTAATTGACAGCTTTTCTAAGTGGTTGATTATTATGGTTGTTGCGTAACCTTGGTGACCAGAGCTGACCCTGCAGTAGGTTCTCAGAGGCTCTCAGTCACCCGGAGGAGAGGCCTTGTCTTTCTGCTGCGGAGCAGCGGGTGGATTCGGACCTGTAATTCCTCACCACAGCTCTCTGGTGAGAGCTGCCTAAGTGGCTGATCAGACACTGTAATAACATTCATCACTGGAAATTAGAGTTCGAAATGTGTATGAATGGCTGTGTGTCAAACCTAAATTGAGTCTGATGTCTTCAATGAAGTTAAAAAAAAAAAAGGGTAATAAAAGAAACTTTTTAAAAATGACATTTTAAAGGAATATACTTAGTAGAAGCAGCACTAGGTTTAATGACCATTGCTCACTCTTTTAAAGGTTTTTATTCTATTTGAAAATACAATACTTATGGTAAACAATATAGAAATACATCCAGTGGACAGCTGGTCTCCCTCCAAGCTTGGCTCCGGGGCCCCTCTTTGGAGTTAACCATGTGTGTTAAACTTCCTGGGCTCCTATGCACACAGAAGCAATTACACGTACCGAAGAGGATTCACCATGGTTTTTCTTAAAAGGGATATATACTACATATACTGTTCTGCACTCTAATTGCTTCACTTAAACACACCTTGGATTCTCCTCAAAACCACTAAGTAGAAGGAACTCCATTCTCTTTAAGGATTATAGAGTCTAGATTCCACTAAAGCACTGTGTAGAGCCCAGACACAATCTGAGGAAATCTGCTTCTCAAGCATGTCCATGTGGATTCTGACCTAGTTCCAAGGTCTGCCTGAGTCTGAGGTTGACTCATCTGTTGAATGTTTACTGAGAATACACTGTGTTCCAGGCACCACAATCAGGCCATTCATATGATGTACATATCTGTAAAGTGGCTGAGTACACTGTTCATAATATAAATCTCTAGAGGAATTTAAGTTATAGCCCAACAAAAAAGAGCTGCTGGAGTCAGTTCCCACGCATGGTAATGCAACCGGACAGCGCAGGAGTGAGTGGCCCAGTTTCCTGCTCTTAACCTTCCCCAGTGCAGATGATCAGGCTTTTTCACCCTCAGAGCAGTTGGTGGGCTTGAACCGTCAACCTTCTGATTAACGGCCAAGCCCATAAGCACAGCCTCACTTGGGTTCTTTTATAGAAAGGGTGCTTGCTATTAAAATACCTCTTCTGAGTTGGGCTTATTTGGATAAAATTGCCTCTCCCTTTTCTACAAAACTGACCGTTAGAACCAACATGCTTTACAGAGCAAACACACTCCCCTTAACACAACTCTCAAAGTACATATGAGGCCCATAAACATTTTTCAACCTTAACGTGCTGAGAGCCCATTGTTCATCTGTATAGACACTCCCTTATAAACATTTCCATGTGCTTCCTCTTCAACATTCATCTAGAAAAACGTCAACTCTAGTTAAACCCACCTTCTAACCCCACGGCCTGCATCCTAAATCTGCACACTGTGAAAGGACATTAGCCAGGCTGACACCGTTAGAATTCTAAACCTGAACCCAAATACCCAATAGGCATCTTGTTCCCTGGCACCCTTACTATGTTTCCCAGGTCCTGTCTCATACGTTGCCTTCTCAAGGCCCTTGCATGACCTCGCAATATCCTTGCTTTAGACTCAGCTGCACCTGTCCCCAGAGACCAAGTCCTGCTACCCTGTGTTGCCTGGGTTCTCATGTCAGACAGAGCTACTCCAGGGGTCCCTGGTTCCCAGCTTTTATCAGTCTCTTCCTGTCTCTGGGGCCTTGCCCATCAGCACACATACTTGCTCCTGCGTCTGCCTTTCTGAAAACATTCTGCTCCCCTTTTATCTACCACCCCAAAGTGCCTACTTCCCTTCACAGCTGAATTTTGGGGGAGGCTGCTTCCGCATCTGCCCTTCAATTCATCTTGTCCTCCTTCCTCCTGTCCTATCCAGCAAGCTCCCCAATGTCCACTCCCCAGATCCTCCTGGGACCCCTCTCTGGAACTTGGGACTTGACTGAGCACAGTCTGAAAGCCACTCTGCTAGTCTCTTACACAGACGAGAGACAGGGAGGGCAGCAAGCTGGTCGGGGTCATAAAGCATGGCCTCAAGTTTTGAATGCTTCCCACTCTGCAGAAGTATCCAAATCTGCTCCAATGGGAAGCACTAGGGGTCCCCACATCAGTCATAGGTGAGGGGGTTTCCGAGGCCAATAACTCCGCCGGAGCACAGGGCCTTGCTTTCAATCTCTGACTTGATTTGAAGGGCTCAGCAACCAAGAACAATGCCCCACTGTCACTATCTGACGTCCCAGATGACCACAGAGAATGACCCCTGTAATCACGGTTATTACTGCTAGAACACCTGTTATAAATCGAAGCCGTCCTGGCAACAGTAGTCAAAGCCGTCAGCGGCTAAGCGAGAGGTCAGTGACTCGAACTCTCAAGCTGCTCAGCGGGAGAAAAGGTGGCAGTCTGTTTCCATAAAGACCTACAGCCTTGGAAATGTTCTAGGGGAAACCTTCTCCCCTCCAGGGTCACTACAAGTCATCCACTAGACAGAAATTAATCAACTTGTTCATTTTGAATGGAAAAGTATCAGTAAGCAATGTTGAAGGTTTCTCCAAGAACTAGCTCACAAGACCCAACAATTCCAGGAAGTTGGGCTTTTTCCTTATTGCTGTTCTGTGTTGTCAGCTGGACTCTTAATTCATAGCGACCATCGAAACAACAGGAAGAAACTCGTGAAAACTTGTGTGAAAATCCTACAGGCAGCAGACACCTTTCTAAAATAAATATATCAGGCCACTACCTTTCACAGCATTTGACTGTGTGGATCATAACAAACTATGGCTGACTCTGAGAAGAATGGGAATCCCAGAACACTTGATCATTCTAATGTGAAACCTATACTTGGACCAGGAGGCAGTCGTCAGAACAAAGCAAGGGAACACTGCATGGTTCAAAAATTGGGAAGGGCGTACACCAGGGAT
>NW_006399812.1:14926350-14927939 GCF_000299155.1 Elephantulus edwardii
GAGCAGGGAATATTCTTCCACTTCTCTAGGCTTTTTTTTGTTTCTTGTAATAATGTTTTGTAATTTTCTTTGAATAGATCTTTTGTGCTTCTAGTTATATTTACTCCCAAATATTTAATCTTGTGATTAGCTATTGTGAAGGGTATTGCTTTTCTTAGCTCCAGCTCTGTATTCTCTTTGTCATTGTAACAACAACCTTTCTTAAAGGCTCAGTGGTTCCATGTCCCCATGGCCACCAGTGCCTGCACATCCCCCCTCACCTCCTGCCTCCCACTCCCCTCGTCACGGAGTTCCAGCCAACGGGTTGCCTTGCAGTTCATCTGATAGATACTCATTCTGCCTGCAAATCTCTTACCATCTCTTAGTCACTCGGCCTAGA
This sequence comes from Elephantulus edwardii, assembly GCF_000299155.1. Lineage (NCBI taxonomy): Eukaryota > Metazoa > Chordata > Mammalia > Macroscelidea > Macroscelididae > Elephantulus > Elephantulus edwardii. The sequence continues at coordinate 14,926,730 of NW_006399812.1, forward strand.
AAGTGCTTCCTCTAACTCTTTAATTCTGGTTCCTTCTCACCATCCACGTCTCATTTCAAGTCCCATGTAAAGGGACTCTCCTCACCAAAGTCACTTACAGAGTTTGTTTATTCAAACTATAGACACCTGGTGCTCTCCATTTTACTTTCGGAAAATGACCCATCTCTCTCTGGGATGTAACTTTTCTAATAAAAGTGTCTTTACTTTCATCTTCAAACAAAACAAAAAACTATAAACGTCTATGTACTTAGAAAGTGTCAGCTTGGTGTAGGCAAGAACTTTATGTCATTTCAAATTATAGTCCCAACACCTAAGAGAGGGCCTGTTATACAGTAGGTGCTCATTATTTGTTGACTGACAAATGTTTTCTTAGCGAGAAGAATCATCCAAGTGCAGAACAGTGCATGTGGCACAATTCCTCTCCCTTGAATAGCTGGCATAGGCTTCTATGTGCGTATTTCTGAAATGCTCACAGGAAATTGCCTCCAGCAGATCTGAGATGTGAAGAGCTCTTTTGTAGCATGTGAACTTTTTTATTTTTTTTTTTAACCCTGACCACAGATTACTTTGTACTCAACAATAATTTAATTAGAAAAAAGAAATCAACTGGTTGGTATAGCTATAGAGTTTGAAACTTTTAAATTAGGTTTAGAAATAAAATTCCAGGTTTCCATAGAAGAGCTAGGACTGACCTCTGGCCAAGGCACCTGATGCACAACCACCTGTCAGTGGAGACCTGCATTTTGTTATAATGCTAAACAGACTGTGGTGGATCTGTCAGATTAGAGAACTAGAAAGAAAGCCCTGGCTATGATGGGCCCGTCTACACTTCACCTTGGGGATGGCGCAAACCTGGACAGCATTTCATCCCACTGTGTGCAGAGTGACCACGTGTCAAGACTCTCTGATGACAACCATGGTGGGCACCTTCCGATGCTTACTGCTTACGAGTGAGGGGCCCTGCCCATTTACAGCATTTGATAAGCCTGAGCAGGCGGGGGCAAGGTAGAGACCTCGGCGGTGGAACCACACTGACTTCACTCGACATCACCAACTGCTGCCCGTGGCTTTCAGCGCTCACCATGGACGACGTGGAGTCCAGCAGGCTCACCACCTTCATCTCAATGTCCTCCTCGCCAGAGTCCTTCAGCAGTTTCATGACTTCGCTCACGGTCAGCCACTTACAATCCACATCCTGAACAGCAACAAT
>NW_006399812.1:14928309-14940997 GCF_000299155.1 Elephantulus edwardii
CAGTAAGGGTCCAGGAAGTGGACTTGAACGGGGGAGTTCCCTCTCAGGGTGAACCCCAAATCCCCTTCTTCAGCGATGAAATGGATGCTTCGGGGCGGTGTCCATCTCTTGCTAGCCGAAAACACGGACAGGGGACCCTGTGGAGGAGAGCATTATTAGCGGCAGGATCTGAAGGTGGAAGCAAACCCGTCGCCTGCTGCCCTCGAGGGTTTCAGTCAATCTTGTTCAGAGATTTAACGACAGCATCTGGGTGACCAGGTGCTCCTGCCCCCGTAGAGGAATATTACTGACCATTCTCCCCTTTACCGATGGCTGCAGCATTTAAAAGTTGTCCCTTTAGGTTACGATGAAATAAATCCTTAACCTACCAATTTCTGGAAGAAGTCAGTTACTGTCATCTTGGAGAACTGTGGAGGTATAATTTCAACTTCTTTTTCTGTTTTAGCTAAAAAAAAATATATATAAGTGAAAGAATAAGTATTTCTGTAATTGAAAGTTGTCCTTGAACTCATAGCTACAGTCTTTTCTCAGAAGCGAAAAGCAAGCCATTTTCTCATAGTCACTTGTCCCTCCAATTTTTCTGCAGAAACAGCGCAGATGATAGAACACTGTTTAGTTCCTGATACTGGCGGGAATTTCACCTTTCACAGTGACACATATTATGGGCTTTCCCTTGCTCTGGGGTTGGTACAAAACAAGTAAATTCACTGCCTTTAAGGATCTTATTCCAATAGAATCCCTTTGGCATTCATAAAATTCTCCTGAAAAGTTACTGCATTTCAGAGGTGGCTGCCAGACAGGTCCTCTGCCCTTCAGTGTACAGTCCTGGCTATAATGGGCAGGCCCCCACCTCCTGTTTTCCTTATTGACTGAGGACTTCATGCTGAGAAATGCTTTTGCAAAACTTGTGTCAACCAGCTGCTATGAATGTCTAAGCAGCATATTCATGGCAGGCTCTGGTCTACCTTAGGCCTTAAAGCTAGCTAATTTCTAAAAAGAGGCCCGAGAGCTGGTTAACTGGACATGCACCACAGGCACACACAGACAGTTTGAGGGGAAATAACAGCCACCTCCAAGGTGGAATGCACCCCTCTAACTCACCGGATATGGCTGTGGCTTCCCTCAAACCTCTGACGTAGCTCAGAGCTCAGAGAGGCAAGGGTGGCCCCAGTGTCACAAGAGCCATGTCCTATCCTCAGGGAGGTCTCTTCCCTTTGGCCACAGAACACGCTGGTGCCAAAGCCACGGTACCTGGGCAGGAGAATCCCTAAGCACCATTCCTTCTTGCACCTTCTACCATCTTGCTCACCTGGACAACTGCCTTTGTTAGCAGTGCACCACGCGACGAACTACACCATCAGTGCTCTTTAAACTAAGGGCAACTACCCTGAGCTCCCTAAGTCTTTGTTTCCTCATCTTTAAAATAAGGGTGATACTCATATTACCCTCATCAACATCGGAAGTAAAGTTGAATGAGATTCTATGTCCATGGGACTCTTAGTGTCTTGCCTGGCAGACCCAAATGTTCAACAGATAACAGGTAACACTATTACAGAATGATCCCAGGATTCCAGATTAAGTAGGGCTTTGTCCTTGAGCTGGTTTATAAAAATTGGGGTGTAACCCTAGAGGCTGAGACCAGAAGTGCAGGAAGTGTATGAGAAGAAAGCATGGGGAAGGGTGGTTCCCTCCCCTGGGCTGCCTTCCATTCACTCTCTGGAAAGAACAAGCCATTCTTCAGGGCAATGTCACATCTTAGGGGAGGCCTGTCACTCCTGCCCTCCAGGTCAGAAGTGACCACCTCCTCCCCAACGGCAGCAAAGACCATCTACCTCCTGAATGCTGTCGCTGGGAGATGTCAGAGAATGCTGGTGAGAAGAGATGGAGAAAACAGAAAAGAGCAGGAATGGGAGAGAGAATAACGATGCATTTGCTTTGTTGTTATTTCTGTTATTCACTGGTTTACATTTCAAAATGAGCAATAAGCTATTTACAAATAAGGATATCACCAATGATACATATGAAAATGGCAAACTTATAATTTTGAAATATAAATGAAAAGCAAAGTTTATTAAGGCACATTTGATGTGTGGGTTTGAAACAAACTTTCTGGGGTAACAACAGATTGGTTTTACTCTTATCCCCAAGAATATGTGAGCACTGGATTTGTCAAAGCACTACATGTGGTTTTAAAACTAGAACTACAGAGGTAAAAGCTGTGTGCAGTTTCTCAGAAGACAACTGGCAACGTGGGTGGGAGGTGGAGTCCAGCAAGGACATCCGGTTCACGGGGAAGCTAAGGAGTCTTCTGACTGGAGATGATGACTGAAAACTCACAGGTGGTCAGGGGGCTGTAGGAAAGACAGGCTGGAGCCAGGAGCAGTCAACAAGAACAAAGAGATGGGAATAGAACCATGATGGCGAGGTGAGGGGCAGTGACACGGGAGCTAGGAAGGACAAAGACCATAAAGCAGCCCTGGCTTGGGACTTAGGAGAACATTCCAGAGCAAGAGCAGCACCATGCTCACCGGCTTCTCTAGCCCTGGCAGTGCCCAGCACACAGAGCTTTCCTGCAGGTGAGCACATAGAGGCTGTTTACCCAGAGGACTCCTGACTCTGACACGGGCCCCCAGGCAACCAGCCCGCGTTACTCACAGACAATGTCGGGGGCATCGAGCAGGTTCAGCAGGTCATCTTCGTCCTGGTGCTGGGCGTACTTGAGGCGGGAACGCTGGAGCGCTGCGCACAGCACCTCCTGTAGCACCTCGATGTTGCGGAGCTTCGTGCACAGGCTGGCCTCCCGGACGGACTCCTCGTGCTGCGAGATGGCCCTGTGCAGGTGCGATTTCCCTGCCAAGTGACACAGCTCCTTATTACAAATGGGCGCTTTCCAAGAAGAGCGGCCTGAGAACACAGACATGCTCTTACTGGGCTCGGTCTGGCCTGCCTCTGTCTTTTCTAAATAACTGTGTGATAGACTCAAGGAGGTTTTCATTCATTCAGTCAGTATGTACTAAATATTCTAGGCAGGAGGAAAAAAGCAAAGATCAAAATACAGTCCTTCCACTCTCCACCATCTTGGAACCTGTGGAGGCCTGCTGGGAAAAAGACTTGTAAACCCACAAATCAGGCCAGAGGCTGTTATCCAAGGCTCCTTTTGCTGGATATAAGCGGGGGTCTTCAGAAACAGAGGAAGCACATAGCTCTTCTTAAAATCTAAGGTGTTTCTGTCCAAGCTGAAATGAAATCCTATTTCAGAAAAGATGCGCTTGTGTCTAGAAAGCAAAGGATGCGCTTGTGTCTAGAAAGCAGTAATGCCTGGAAGCAAACCTCCCAAAACCAGGTAACGTAGGGGAACGCTAACTCATGTCCATGCAAACAGTGGCACAATTTGTGCCAAATTCAGAAGCAACCTTCTTGCTAAGGCCATTAGATACAGAATCCAGGAGGAGGATGCTTTGTGGACTTAAACGAAGGTAAAGAAAATGTTGCATTTGGAGGTTTTTCTGTTGTTTTTTAAAGTCCCTGCATGCATGGAGTTTACATGCTAGGGGTCAAGGTGGATAATTAACAAGCTGGGAGTTATGCAATGGACTGGGGGACAAATATCATTTGTAGAAAAAAAAGCAAGCAGAGATGGCAGAGGTGGCAAGAGAAACGGGAGTGGGGAGCCGCTAGTCTCTAGGGAGCAGCCAGGGAAGGCCTTCCAATACAGACAGTAACTTGAGAGCAGAGAGACCTGGGAAGTGAGGAAGCAGCCATGAGGACATCTGGAGAGAGAACAGAAAGTGTAAAGGCCCTGGGGCGTGGAGGGAGGAAGAGGCTGGTGTTTGAGGAGGGGCTGGATGTGGCGACAGGGAGTGAGGGCAGAAGAGAGGAGGGGACAAGGTCTGAGTCACGTCTGACCTCATAAGCATTCAGTGAAGACTTACTGCTACTCTGGATGACAGGAGCCCACTGGGGTTTCAGCAGAGAACTGGTGTGATTTAATCCATGTGAACAGACAGCAAAGCGGCAAAGGGGAAATGGGGAGGGCCAGCGACAAAGCCACTGCAAACAGGAACGTGCATGACCTCTCTGTGCCTAGACTTCCTTAGCTGTAAAATGGGACCATGCTGTACTTAACAGTGGCTGTTGGGAAGATTAAGTCAGGAAGTGTTTGTTAAGAAAGAAGTCCTAGGCCAGGGTGATAGGGTAAGAAGTGGTGAGGTTCAGGATATGTTTTGTAGGTACACCAAGGGGTGTAGGGTAAGAAGGAAAGACAAGGAGGGCGACTCTCCAGTGCTTCCCATGCAAGCTCAGGGAAGGACAGAGTTGTTGGCATGGAGACAGCCTGAATGTTTGAGAAGGTGAGCAGGATTGGGTGTTAGAAGAATTCAAGTTTTGCTAGGGAAAGAAATGTTCACTTTGAGACACGGCAAGGACCAACTAGGATGATTCAAAGACCAACTAATTCTTAGGTGCTCTGGGAGATAAAGTGGTAGATTTAAAAATCAACAACACAAAACCAACCAAACGTGTCCTTCTGATGTTAATTCTCTCGAACGTGAGACACAACAGCACTGGAGGTTGTCCCTGCAGGAAGCATGAGCCCTTACAGAACCCAGAGAACATGAACTCTGAAGTCCTTCTGGCCTCACAGCTAACGAATCCAGTCATTCTGATGACACGGGTCTTCTTCGGGGAGCATGAAGATTTGGATTGTGCACAGGATCACTATGAGTCTCTAGGTACTCAACGGCACATAACAGCCACTCTGCCCCCAACTCCCACACTTACGGTGTTTATCAGAGATGTCAAAAGGCTCTAATTCAGGTTGCAGCAGGACAGCTTCCAAATGTGCTTGCAGTGCCCTCAGCCTTCAAGCCTCACAGCTTTAGGTCCTTGTGACAAAGCCCTCAGTTCTCCCAATTATGGTGTCTCCCTCCCAGTCCTCCAACAAACTCAGGTGAAGGCTCCCAGCTCTGGTGCCGTGAGGCAACAGTCCCAAGGTCAGCTCTGTCATGTCGGGTCTCTGGCTCTCTACTTAGACACCCTAGTCTTTGAAATGACAGCCCGAGCCCAGGTTCCAGTGTAGAAACATACCCAAGTCTATGCGCTGGGCTCTGTTTTTCAGTGTGGCCAATGGCATCAATCCCTCAGGCATGTGGTCATAGAGCTGGGCCAAGCACTTCTCCTGGTGGTCCTCATCTGCGCCAGGCTTCACTGCAACAGAAACCACCAAGTCAGTCTCCACTGGTGAACAAAACTACAGCTCTGAAGATGGTGTCACAGAGTGCCTCTCTGAGAGTCCCCTTCCAACACAACTCTGGGCTCCTTTCTTCTGGTTAAAGGGCCAGTTTTACTAGGCTTTTGGATTAAGAGGTCTACCTTCTACCTCCATAGACTCCCCAGCTAACATAACACATAAAGCCTCCCGCCAGAGGCTTGACTTGGGGATCAGGCACATTCTAGTGGCTAAAGATTTGACTCCGAGTCTCCACACTCCATCTCTTGCATGCCTTCTAGTCATGAAACCTTTCAGCACAGATCTGATCCTGCAGAGGCCTCTGGTGCCTCCACACCTGCAGGCCCTCCCAGCACCAGGCCAGCTTTAACTTTGTCCTCCCGAGCAGGCATCTCAACCATATTCCTTCACTCACTTTCCTCTCTCCTCTGCTGCCCTTTACCATCTTGACCAGTTGGAATCCAATCAGAAGAACAAAGAGCTGCCTCATCTGGAGCTATACAACAACTCCTTACAGAGCTCTGGTGACAGTTTGTAGGAAGTTGTGCTCATGGGCCACATTGTCTGTGGGAGTTCAAACCCACCAGTGGCTCTGAGGGAGAAAAATGGGCAATCTCTTTCCATGGGAGTTACAGCCTCAGAGGCTGAAGGAGGGTCATCCACAAGTCCGTTCTAACTCAAGTTAGAACTGTGGCAGGGAGTGAATGGATGAGTGAGTATGTGATCTTGTCCCCATAACTAACACATCCTGTGGAACTGGAACTGACTCAGAGCTGACCCTCCACGGAGGCTGTAAATCACATGGGAGGAGACTGCCCATCTCTCTCCCTTAGAGCAGTGGGTGGATTTGAGTCACTAGCCTTTGGGTTGACAGGGCAACCCTTCACCCACTAGGCCACCGGGGCTCAGCTACTGAAAATGGAGTATCCAGTAAAGTACAATTCTACTGTGACACACAAAAGTTGCCAACATCTGAAGTGACACAGCAGCAGCCACCGACAATCCCAGCCCGGCTGGTATGGCAGTTCCTAGGGTCAATGTGTAGTCAAACCCACTCTCTCCTTCAGGCTACGAGATTTCCAAGGGAGCCAGCCAAATCACACCGCTGCCCGACCCCAGCCTCGAGTCCCCAGTTCTTACACTTGTGGTCGATGAGGAGGGTGGCGGCGAAGTAATGGGCCAGAGCCCCGTAGTGGTGGGCCTTCACACAGGCCAGTCTGGCCCAGGAGTACGGCACGTTCTCCTTCACCGGGGCCTGGCTCATGGCTGCGTGCAGCTGCTGGTAGACCTCCCTCACCTGCAACAGAGGGGCATGAGGAAGGAGGAGCACAGCCCAGAGGTCTTAGTGCACTTGGGCTTGCAAAACAAGAGCCCCTTCTCCCACGCAGCAGCCCCGGCCCATGGCTGCCCCAGAATCTGGGAGCCGCTCCAAAGACTCCCCATGCTGTCAGAGTTAGCAGGGGGATCAGGCAACCATCATTATGCCAGTGTTTTGGCTAAGCTGAAGACGGAAACCAGTGATCCATATCTGATACACTAGCGCTTGCCAAGAAAGCACAGAGCAGGCACCCCGGCTGGGGCAGGCACGCTGCCCAGGTTATGGGCAGAGCCTGCCATGGGAAGCCCCACTGCGCCCAGTGTGTCTGCAGAAGTGAATTCTGGCTACCTGCACAGAACCTCGGGAACCAGGAAGCACTCACCTTGGCAGCCTCGTGAGCCACCTTCACCAGCATGAAGAACTCATTCTGGATCCCTGGAAGGCAGATTTTCTCAAACATGCTTTCCTGGGCTTGCGCAAGCATCATTTTGACCAGCACGCTGAGCATGGCAGGGCTCATGTCGTAACTTGGAGTATGAGTAAAGGTCTCTTTCAAGTAGTTTAAGACCCCTGAAACGGAACATGTTTTGCATGTTAGTTGGGGAACAGATTTACTTCACCACGTTGCTCAGAAGTACAGAAAATGACAGAAGCAAAAAATATAAAACAGGTATCCTAGAGCGTCCTATAGAAGAATTGCATTTTCATCTGGATCGAGAGGTCAGACAGAAAAAGTTAAATCTTGGAAGAAATTTCTAAGTATGAAGGATCCTATGGATGCTGGGTGGCATGGCACTGTAGATAAGTCAGGAGCTCAGTGAAGCCCCTATCCACAGCCAGCAGAGATTACAGCCCTATGACAATAGTCAGGAAGAGGAGGAGGAAATGGAATATGTGGCTAACTGCACCCTTGTATATGGCCAGAACCGGATGAGGCCTAGCTATCATTTCTGAACATTTTGCTTAAAGGCTCCATAGGACAATCTTGATCAAAAGGGGGGACATGAAGAACAGAATTCTGACTTTCTGAAGCCATGGAGGTTGAATGTACCCCTAAACCTACTATCTTAAGATAATCTTTAAACCTTAAACTTTAAGCCAAAAATAGTAGTCTAGCTAGTAGAGAATGTCTTCTCTGAGCACTAGGTTCTCTTCCCATATACCTACGTGAAATCACACTGGCAAGAGCAGCTTGGATGACCAGATAAGAAACCTGGGAGGCAGGACATTTATGTTAATAGAGAGAAAACAACTTTAAAAAGGGCAATGAAAGAGGCTGCACAGCTTCAAGGAAGCAATCAGTGTCACTGAACTGTACACACAGACACTGGTGACTCAGGCTTACACTCCACTGTTTATAGTCTCAAAAGCAAAAATAAACTCAGAAAGAGAAAGAGGAACCGGGGCCTTCAGTTTTAACAATCTCCAAAAATTTCATTCTGTGAACAATCTGAATGACCCTGGAAGAGGACCCCATGTTTCATAGGATATCAGTCCCGGTCAGTACTACAATCACACCTGTGAGCATCCCTGAGCAAAGAGTCCACCTAAGCTTTGGCAGACACTATAAGATAATGAAAGAATATTCTTTTAGGTCTTTTTAAAAAAATGGATTCTTTTCCAAGATGCCTACATGTCTGTCAGGCAAAGAAACCAGTCTCCTGCATTTCAGCAATCCTACTCCCCTTCCATTCCTGCTTCACCTGGCAGGAATTCTTCCTGGAAACAGGCAGGATGACTGGAGCTCATGCAGTAACATCAGGAATTCAGCCAGAACCTTGGGGCTTTCCCCCCAACACCTCAGGGAAGACTGCTTGAGCCCACTCCAGTGGAGAATGTCACGCATGCCTGTGCGCTCAAGATGACTTTTTATACATTCGAAAATGAACTGTCAGAGCATTACCCGGCAATCAATCTGGAGCTGTAATATAATCTCGGACGTGAATCTCATCCAACTGGTTCCTCTGGTTTTGTGGCAGAGTATAAAATGCCTCCCAGAAGGACCAGGGGCCAGCCTGACTGCTAACGGCTCTCCACAGCAACGAGAACTTATCTCACCACCAAGGTGTCTGTCCCTGTAATCTGGAGACAGGTCACAAGGTTGCCTGCTCTTCCTGCCCTTTACTATGATTTCCTGCCAGAAAGATGTGCTGAGGAAGGCATTTGCAGAGAATAGATTTTTCACGTGGAATCCTGCTCCATCCCAAGGAACAAAACAATTTCATAAAACAAATTTCATGATTAGCCAGGATGGCTGAGCTGCAGTTCTTCACAGACTTGCAGAACAAAGAAAAATACCCTAAAAAGGTTCTCTCCCAGAGGCAACACCCCAAGGAAGAACAGCAAGGACAGGCACCAAGGACACACAGAATCAGGGGATTATGCTGTGGTCTGCACTGTGCCTCTGCTCTTGCTCAGAGTTTCCCTGGGCATTGACCATGCAGAGGGGAGTACAAGAGAATGTTCTAGAACATGTGAGCTTCTCCAAGTGTCTCTGCAGACCTCTCCACCTGTGCTGGCCCTCTCCTGCTCAGGCCTCATTCCAATAGGGTCTGTGGATCCCAGAGAAGATGACAAGAACTTTAAGTGCTTGTGTACACTGCTTGACACAACAGCAGAGAAAGCACGCACAGGCTGACAAACTCAGTGAAATAATGCTAAAGAGATAGACAGATACACACACCATAACTAACAAAAGGGTGAGGAGCCTACGTTTTCACTACTCAGGAACACTTACTCTGTTTTTCATTACACAGTTCATTCACAGCCATTCCTGGGGTCACTCGCTTAGAAAAGATTAACCATTAACCATGAGATTCCCTGGGCACATGGGCCAGACAGAGAGGAGACAGCAGAATCGGGATGGAGTGTTTCTCCTGATGGCAACTGGTCTGGCCCTGCAGGTCTTACATCCAAGCGCGAGTGTGAGGAAGACCCACCCCTCTCCAATGGGCAAGGCCAGACCCCATCAGGAGGCCCTGCAGAGACGCACCTGCAGCTCTCTGAAAGGCGTCCACAGTGCACTCCAGCCCCTCCTGAGTCTGCCGATTGCACCGGGTCCCGATCTGTGTGTAAAGGGCTCCCATGTTAAAGAGAATGCTGGCCTTCTCCAGGAGCAAGTTCTGCTGGCTGACTGGCACCCCAGTGAGGGAGTCATACCTACGGGAAAGAATCATGCTGTCAGGACGGGGATCACCTGCTGATATACACACACCTCACAGCTAAAAAGGGAGCTCTGGTGGTGTGGGCACTAGGCAGCAGCACCGCTAACTCAAAGGGCAAGGTTTTCTGGGGGTTCAAACCCAACAGTGGCTGCAGAGGAGGAAGATGGGCAACTTTCTCTCACATAATTTACAGCATCAAAAACCCACTGGAGAGTGAGCTGAGCTGCTTCTGACCCGACGGCCATGTTGTTGTTGTGTACTCTCAAGCAGAAACTGGCCCATAGCTGATCTTCCAGGGGGTTTTAGAGGCAGGACGAATGCTCATCCTCACTCAGAGCAGCTGCTGGATTCAAACCATGTGCCTTTGGGTTGCCAGCACAATCTCTTGTGATGCCACCAGAGCTCCCTGACAGCAATGAGTACATAAAATAAATACAAACAGCTTCATTGGTTTTGGTTCTCTAGAGAACTCAGCATAAGCGAGATGCCTCTCTGGGCCGCTAGTGTAAATGCAACAACCAGAAAGAGAGAGCTGTGACAGCAGAAGGCAGCCTGTCTGTGGAGGAACACCTGTGGTGTCGAGGAGCTGCCGTTAGGCTGAGGCGGGAAATGCCAGTACCTACCACGTGAACAAGATCCCCATCTGTCTGGTGGGCGGGAAGAATCGACTCTCCATGAAGCCCAGCTGGATAAAGTAACTCATCAGCAGTTCAACACCAGCCTCATCCCGGCTGGGCGTCCGACAGGCCTGAAAAGAGAACCCCAGAGAGGGTCAGCAGATGAGTGGTCATACAACAGTTCTTTCCCATGGGCTCTGGGCATTTTTTTTTGCTGCTCCTGTGGATCTCGAGCCCCCATGCTGGTGTCATGAACTCTAACGAGGAATGAGAAGGGCCTGGGACAGTCAGAAGTCCTGGAATCCGGCTACAGATGCACCAACGGGCAGTCTCTTCCTTTCTGCGGGCCAAATGGATTTGGACAGACCCTCCCGCTCACCTCTGTCACCTGTGATCCAGGAGACCACAGGACCATAGGGATACGAGACGACCAACAAGCAAGTTGGGGCTACCGCTGTCCCACCACCCTGCTGCACACACTTACTTGTCGCAGATCCATAACGTCAGCTATTTCATCTTCATATAAATAGCTATCTTCACTGTAGTGCTCCAGGATAAAATCCTTTCATGAAATATAAGGTAAGATAGTAAAAAAGATGCTCCAAGGCCAAGGTATATAAAACAATAATAATATCCCTTTAAAAATATACACAGTCGTGGCCTAGTGGCAAGGAGCTGCAACTACAATCCCAGAGGCAACGGTTCGAATCCACCAGATGCTCTCCCGGGAAAAAAGGAGGGACAATCTCCTCCTGTACCAGTCAGATCTGATTTGATGGTACACTCACACAAAAATTAAAAAAGAAAAAAAAATTAAAAATATACACAGTCAACAGGAGAAAAAATTATGCAAACTTTTTAATCATAACCAACCACTTAAAGGGAATGTCACACAGCCTAGGGCTTAAGATCACAGTATGGGGACATCAACAGGTACAGCAGTTTATAAAGACAGTGTCCAGCTTTTCATCTTAAAAGCTTGTGATTGGTCATCTAAGGTGCATTCGTGGTGCCAAGGAGTTACAATTGTGGTCACACTCTATCCAGAACAAAGAAGAGTTGAGAAAAACAAAGATTAGTAGAAAGAACTACTACAAAGGACTAGCAGGCCATGCAACCTCAACATGCTTTCCCCTGAGACAAAAGAATGTCCAGCTACCACTGCTAACCACTCTGAAAGAAATCACAATAGAGGATCTGGATAGAATAGGAGAAAAAAGTGGAACAGAAGACAAAATTACAAAAATGGCCAGGCTTGCTGATCTGAGACTACAGCTCTTGTTACTAATTAAGCCTAAAATGAGACTCATCCCTGTGGCTCAACCTTCAACCAAAGAACAGCCAGGCCTGTAAAGTGAAAACCCCCTGGAGGGTCAGCTATGAGTCAGTTCCAACTCGATGGCAGACAATAATATTGGGTGAGTAAAAACACCAGGAAGGTACTCACTCCTTTAGATCAACCAACCACACAAGAACAAAAATGCAGGCTTTGCTCAAAGATAAATGTCAGAAAGCAGGAAAGAGTAAGATAGGATTAATGGAAATGAGAATTATCAGGGAGGGAGCGGAAAGAGTGCAGCACTAATTCAGGGACTGAAGTCAATGTCATGAAATAAAATGTACGTGAATGCTCCAATGAAAAAACAATCTGCTCAGTAAACTTTCACTTCAATCACAACTAAAGAAAATAAAATAGAAAATATCTTTAAGAATAAATGTACATTCCACTATGCAACCTTAATTGTGGACTCTTGTGATAACCATAATACCCTATCATACATCGCTTTTAAATTCTTCAGTCCCGCATCTGTATCAGGGTGGGGGTAAGACTGAGAAAAACTGGATAAATTGTGTATACTGCATGGAAATATTTTATTTTTAAAAATATAAAGTCTATTCTTCAATTTTGCCTTGTAAAATTTTGTTCTAATAAAAAGAAAATCAAAGCTGTTTCTTATTAATAACATTTCTTTGTAGGGCAGAGGAAGGGTGGGCACCACTAAGCGAGCAGAGATTAGTGGCTGGACAGGGAGGTGGTTACCAGCACAGCTTCTTACCACAAGGCCCCCAGAGCTCCCTGACAGGGATGAGTACAGTATAATAGCTTTTGTGCAATGGGGACATGAATGAGATGGGGTGATGAAAGGCATTAATCAATGGTCACAACCTAGGTACAACTATCAAGTATGGAAATACAAAGGAGAAGGAACAGTTGTAAGCAGACCCTAGTGATTGGAACATGGAATGTGAGAGCCAGGAATGAACAAAAATTAGAAATTGTTAAGAAAGAAATGGAACGCATAAATATTGACATATTAGGCATTGGAGAGATGAGATGGACTGGCATGGGGCATTTTGAGTC